>NC_059277.1:9784769-9854769 GCF_017591435.1 Portunus trituberculatus
ACACTACTTACTAAAGTACTTAGATAGTTTTAATGAACAGAATATGAATACATGCACTGATTTGTTTGAGCTACATACTATGGTACCATCACTTTATTATTAATAGTCACTTGTGTAATTAAAGCTAGCCACAACTTGCACTAGACCATTCTACTTTATCTCATTCTCTGTTACAGTTTTGAACCTTTCTGAAGACTACAGATCGCTAAGGTCTTACCATGTCCTCCCCTCAGTTACTGTGTCGACAACTCATGAAGAGAGCCAGATAAATCTCGGGGCCTCCAACCAACAGTACCACAATGGCATCCAGGCATCCATAGCTGATGAGGGGTACTTCACCTCGCCACAGCCCCCAGACCAGCCTCACAGTCCACCTGGATCAAAGGTATACTGCCTCACCTTAACTGCCAACTAAACTTTTTAACTCCTCCACTACTAGACAAGTTTCTTCTTAAATTAATATTTATAGATACTTTCCCATGTGTTACAATCTCTTTAATCCATACAGTGTTTAGTATGTACATATATGTATCTCCTTGAAAATTGTTTTATAGTCCTACTATCCTAAATTAAAGGCTAGATAGTAGATAGGGTCAGGTAGCAGTACGCACCTGTTTACAGTGCTGCCATATTTACGCAAGAAGTTACTATGACTTCTCTTCTTCCTCCTCTCTTTCCTCCTCCCAATATCTGCCTCTCACTGCCTTCCTTTTTTTTTTCTCTCTCTCTCTCTCTCTCTCTCTCTCTCTCTCTCTCTCTCTCTCTCTCTCTCTCTCTCTCTCTCTCTCTCTGTTTATATTTATTTGCTTCCTTAATATTACTTTTCATGCTATTGTGCCCATATTAAAACTGACATTATTTCCACACCACCTAATGGGATAAAAATCTCGGCGCATTTTTTCAAAAGGTTTCCCTGATAGGCCTAAATCCTATCATTCAGGAGGATGTGACCTGGTCTCATACAGTCACCTTGAGTGTTGCCGCTCGGGAGAAATTTCAAAACATTTATATTTATAGAGAAACCAATGTATTTTCTATTTGTGTACTTTCAGGTAATATCTTATATAAGCATAACTGTTACATTACCTACCACCTTACAACTCCAGTGAGTTAATAATGTACAGAAAGATTTTAAAGCAACACTGTAAAATATTTATGCCCCATTTCTTCTGCCTATGTAAATATCTTATGGCTAATAAGTTTGTTTTTCTTTTATACATCATACTGGGTTTATCAAAATTTCATCAATATGAATTTACCTTGCTTGTGATGCTTTTTATATGTATCACAAATGTTACTCATCGTGGGTTTCAGAAACATGGCAGGCAACGCTGTACAGAGGTCCAGGCGTGCCCTTGACCCCACCCTAACCTTTAATTTAGGATGGTATACCTCTAGTACATATATATACGATTTTCTTTTAGAGCCTTTGTATGGCCTTGAATTTTGTTTTTACATATAAGATTTGGCATTAACAGTAACATAGAAGTTTATGACAAGTCAGGAATGAATCTTTATATATATATATATATATATATATATATATATATATATATATATATATATATATATATATATATATATATATTTGGTTCATAGTTATTATGGACTGAATACTTCAATAGAAATTGAAACATACTTAGGGGTTATTTTCTTTTTTCCTGAAGCATATATCATGCATATAATATCAAAGCAATAAAATGAAACAGAAAACTACAGTATATGAGAGGAATAAAGAAAAAAAAAAAATGGCTATGAACATTTTGGCATGCTTGAGACATGGAGTGTTGTCACATGCACATCCTGTACTAACAATCCTTGTTTACTTATAGGTATTTCTGTTGTAGAAAAGTTTTATTTATTACACACATTATAGAGCTGTGAAATGTGTATGTAAAGTAGACAATAAAAGATTAAAGAAATATAAATATAAAATTCCCCTTTCAATAGAGAAAGTATTCGATAACAAATATCGCATGGTGGCCACACTTCAGTTCATCACAATGGAATGATATATATATATATATATATATATATATATATATATATATATATATATATATATATATATATATATATAAAGCAGTTTGTGATTTTTTTAATTATATTGGGTAAATAGAAATATTAAAAAAAGATACAATCTACCATAACCCCTACCACTGAAGATGACAATAATTCTATAGTGGAAATACTAAATTAACTTTTTGTGCATCTCCATGCAAACATTTTTGTATTCTTGATGCTAAAGAAAGTCCTAGCCATGAGGAGTAAAAGAGTTTATTCATAATGTGTATGAAGCAGTCATCACAGTGAGTTTCTGAATATCTTGTTTCTCTATTTTGATTAACATTGTTTTCCACAGGATGACTCCAAGCCACCTTACTCCTATGCCCAGCTCATCGTCCAAGCCATCTCCTCGGCTCCAGACAAGCAGCTCACGCTCAGTGGAATATACTCCTACATTACCAAACATTATCCATACTATCGCACTGCTGACAAGGGCTGGCAGGTGAGGACTTATCACTAACTTTGCTCTCTTTACAGATTCATCTCATTTATAGCTGCTCTGAATGTCAGATTCAGGTTTTCAGTATTTAAGGACTTTGTCACACTATGATGTGTTGGACAATGAATGAGCTGCATGCTAATTTTGGCCAACATAGCGAGACCATAATATGTTAGCAGCAAGCTTTGAGCGTGTAAGTGCATATTGTGTCAAGTAGATTGATTTTCCAGTCTTTTTTTAACATGGGAACTGTTTTTACATTGCAAGCTCAGCATTCCAATAACACGCTGTGTGTGTAAAACGCAAATTTTGCATGCTTTTGATAGGATGCAATGTATGCATTGTCTTGGTATTATGTGTGCCTGACAAGTCTCGTCAGTGCAGGGCAAGGTATAAAAGATTGATGCACATTGCTGTGTTCATCATTTTCTTCTCAGTTTCGAAGTATTGGCACCTGATCCATTCTCTGATTTATAGTCTTCTTCAATCTCTATCTATGTTATCTGGCTCTATTCACATGTTTGGTTTCCAAATGGTACAAAGTCAACCTGAGGAAATCATAGTCATGCAAAATGACAGCTGTGACTTGTTGACATAGTGAATTGGCCATATGGAGCTCTGTATACAATGGAGTTTGTGTATACAATGATCTTCTGCGAAAAATGATCATTTATATATACTGCATCCTCCCAACTTATTGGAGCTTGGTATGGGAGCCCAGAGCATACTATGGGCCCACTATGGACTTGTTCTTGTCACGATGAACACGTCCGGTACACTGTGACTTGCACAAGGCTTGCAGTGTACACGCCGAATACTTGCTGAAGACACGCTATACACAGGCCAACAGTACTCTTCGTGAATGCAATGTTGAAATTCGATGTGAAAGGACCAAGCAGTGGCCAAGTACATAAGGTGCTTAATGCCAGTGCCTAACTGTGTGACAATTGTGTGAGGAACAAGTTATTAACACTCAGAGTATGTCATCAAATTTTAAACATGCAGTGAGCTTCACCATGTTATGATGTGCAAAGATCAAGTGAGAAGCAAGTGCATTGTGTTTTTGGCGTGTATTGATGAGTTCCTCTGTGTGCCAACATGTAACTCGCTTCTTGGAAAACATGTTGTAGTGTGACAGGGGTGTCAGGTACAGCACTATCAAATATGGAAGTTGAGCGATTTACAGTTTCATTGTTTTTTTGTGTTTTCATCTGTCTAAAGTCATACCCATAATTTCTCAGGATTTGTAAAGATATTGTCAATAAGTCATAGAACTTAGGAGGGTAAGGCAAAACACAGTAAAAGGGAGTGTAGGTTGTGCAGTTTGTGATCAGAACTGAAAGTGAGGAAGTAATCTAACCATGCTTAGAGCTTATTCTGTCATGTTTTACCTACAGAACTCCATCCGACACAACCTATCCCTAAACCGGTACTTTGTGAAGGTGCCGCGGTCACAAGAAGAGCCAGGGAAGGGCAGCTTCTGGAAAATTGACCCAGCATCTGAAAGTAAACTAGTGGACCAGGCCTTCAAACGGCGGAGGCAGCGGGGTGTACCAATTTTCAAAACACCCTTTACACACCTCTCAAATAGGTTTGTTTATATTCTATTGGGATCTCTGCTGGAGAATATTTTGCAGGGACACTGATATAATCATCCAGTCCTTGTCTGTTATTTATTTATTTATTTATTTATTTATTTATTTATTTATTTTATTTTATTTATTTATTTATTTTTTTTTATTTATTTATTTATTTATTTATTTATTTATTTTTTTTTTTTGTGTGTGTGTGTATTTACCTATTTGTGTATTACAGGGCCTGAGCTAAGCTCTCTGTGTCCTGTCTCCTTGTCCATTCCTGTCATATCCCTCTTTCATCTGATTGACACACACCGCGTCAACGACATCACTGCTCAGTTTATTCCACTTATCAATGCTACGATGCGGAAACTGTATTTTCTCACGTCATTTAGACAGATGTCTTTATTAGCTTTTTCCATGTCCTCGGGGATGATTACTTGTGGTCACCTTTATCAACTTTCTGTCCAGTATGTCAATCTTGTTCACCAATTTATACATAGTTATCATGTCTCCTCTTGTTCTTCTCTCTTCTAATGTGGTCAGCCCCAGCTTCCTCAGTCTTTCCTCATAGTCTAACTCCCTGAGTCCTGGTACCATCCTTGTTGCCAGCCTCTGTACCCTTTCTACCTTCTTCACATTTTTCTTCATATGCGGTGACCAGACACAAGCTGCATATTCTAACTGGGGTCTTATTAAGGTACATAATATCTTCTTCATCATTCCTTCATCTAGGTAGTGGAATGCAAGGCCAATATTTTGAAGCATGTTATATGTTTTCCAAAAAATCTTGTTAATGTGTTTCTCCGGTGACAAAGTGTTTTGCACGGTTACTCCTAAGTCTTTCTCCTCATTGGTCTCTTTAATTTTCTCATCACCCAGCCTGTAATCCCAGTTTGGTCTGTATCTACTTCTTCCCATTTTCATAACATGGGTCTTGTCTATATTAAATTCCATCTGCCACTCCTTACTCCACTCATATATTTTATCAAGATCTTCCTGTAACTTGTTACAATCTTCCACATTCTTTACTCTCCTCATAATTTTAGTATCGTCCGCAAACATGTTCATGTAACTGTCAATTCCTACTGGCATATCATTAACATAAATCAAAAACATGATGGGACCAAGCACTGACCCTTGTGGAACTCCACTGGTTACCTTCTTCCACTCGGACTTCCTTCCTCTCACCACTGTTCTCATTTCTCTTCCCATTAAGTAATTTTCCATCCATTTTGCTAGTTTATCATTTACTCCTCCAATCTTCTTTAGTTTCCACATCAGTCTATTGTGTGGTACTTTATCAAAGGCCTTTCTCAAGTCCAGGTAGATAGCATCCACCCATCCCTCTCTATGTTGTAGTATGTCAGTCACTCTTGAATAAAAACATAATAAATTGGATACACGATCTTCCTTTTCTGAAACCAAACTGTCTTTCACTCAGAATGTTTTCACTTTCTAGATACTCACTCCACTTAGCTTTAATTACTTCTTCACATACCTTGCACAATATACTAGTCAACGATACTGGTCTATAATTTAGCGGTTCCATTCTACTACCATTCTTATATATAGGCACAATGTCAGCTCTTTTCCACTCTTTCGGGACTAATCCTGTTCGTATGGAGGTTTCCACAATATCAAATACGGGGTTCAACAATTGATCCTTACATTCATTTAGCAACCTCCCAGATATGCCATCAGGCCCCATTGATTTATTAATATCCAGATTGCTTATAATTTTCCTTACATCTTCCTTAGTAACCATGATGTCCTGCATTTGCTTTATTTCCGTAGGCCTTCCTCCCATAAAATGCTCCTCCTTTGTAAACACTTTGCAAAAGTTGTCGTTCAAAATTTCAGCTATATCTCCAGCATCCTCATATACTTCTTCCCATTTTTACCTTTTCTATTGCCTCCCTTATATTTAGTTTTCCATTTATGAATTTGTAAAACATTTTTGGGTCACTATCACAGTTTTCCACCACCCTCTGTTCATATTCCTTCTGTGCTGTTCTCCTTACTTCAACATATCTATTCCTTGCTGTTTTGTAAACTTCTCTTGATAATACATCACTGTTTTTCTTAAGTTTCTTCCATGCCTTTTCTTTGTTCTTTTTTGCTTCTTCACAATTTCTATTAAACCACTGTTTATTATTTAAAGTCCTCTTTCTGTAATATGGCACAAACTTTTTCACAGCAGAGTTATACAAATCCATAAATTTATCGTATTTCAATTGCATATCCCTTTCCTGGTATACCACGGACCAGTCAATTTCATTAAAGAACTCCCTTATATGGTTATAATTTGCCCTAATATAATTTAATTTTTCCTCCCTGCGTTCCACAATCTTATTCGTGCTTAATTCCGTATCCAGCTCAAAGCTTAGGACATCATGATCGCTTTTCCCCAAGGGACATTCATGTTCAATTTCCTCTTTTAGAGAGATGCCCCTGGTAAATACCAAATCCAACCTTGCTGCAACATCTTGTCCCCTGCACCTTGTTGGTGATCTCACCCACTGTGTCATCAAGTTATTTGTTGCTACCTTTAACAATTCCTCTGCCCACTCACCACCGTTCACCACTTCGTAGTCTTCCCACACTATTTCTTTACAATTAAAGTCTCCAACTATCATCACTCTATCCTTTCTGATGAGTTCTTGCTTCATTCTGTCTAGAGTATTTCTCATCACCATTTGGTACTGTTCATATTCCCAAGCACTGGTTCTGGGTGGTATGTATACTGTTATAATATTAATGTCCCTCTTGCCATCTGTTATAAGCATACTTATCACTTCCTCATTTCTCTTACTATAGTTCACCTCCTTCACTATCAGATCTTCCTTAGTAAGAACCATTATACCACCACCTCCTTTATTTTTCTATCATTTCTCCATACTTTGTAGTGTTTTACAACAAACCAGTCTAGCTTTATTTCGGCCTTAGCTTTGTTTCCACTACACACATTATGTCCGGTTTGTTATTTCTTAGGTAATCCATACATTCTAGCCTCTTAGACAGAAATCCATCTATATTCATGTAAGTCACTTGTATTCCATTCCTAGTCTCTTTCTTCCATGTAATGTCTATTCCGCCTGTTTTATCCACCACTTCTTTAGCCTCCCATTTCTCATCCTCCAAAAAAACTTGGTCTTTTCCTCCTCTGTTCTTTCGTCATTCCTCTCTTTCACTTCAGTTACAAGCTCTTTCATTTTCATTCGCTCATCCTGTGACATATGTGTGTGTGTGTGTGTGTAAGAAGGGTACTGACTTCTTAAAAGAGTCACAATAAATACCTTGAATAGCAAATAAAGACAGAACTAGGCATGTTAACTAGTGTTGCCAGCTATCCTGATTTCTTTTTCTTCATTATTTGTTATTTGATTATAGTGTTGATCATTTGTTTTGATATTGCACAATATGTAAGCATATGTAGTCTGAAAGGTTATACCAGGTGAGCTGTGGGGCACTGCCATCAGAAGTCTTACAGTAGAGTTTTTGGCTTGTATAGAATGATATACTTTGTCCAGGATATATACACTGGCAGATGCAGTAATTTATGTATTTCTAGTATTGAGTGTGTACATTTATGACACCTGTTGATAAGATTTTACCAAGATGAAAACTTCAACAAAAGAATATCCATATACTTCTCTTGCATGGTCTAATATTCTCATTCTCCTTTCACCACTTTCTGTTGTACCAATACAGAAAATTGCTTAACACTGCTGAAAGAGTGTGAGCTGATGAAAGTAGACTAATCAATGTTGAAGAGCACTCCAGTATTGCTGAGCTGATTGTTAAACTCTTCCATGGTTGAACAGCAGATCTGCCCCTGCCTCCCCCTCACACATTGGCATGAGTGGGTTGGTCACTCCAGAATCACTGTCTCGGGAAGGCTCACCTGTACCGGAGTATGTGGACAGTGCCACTGCCTCTCCCCTCAACCCCCTCAACACGGCTGCACAGTATGATGTGAACACAACCAGTGCGCCGCCATCACCACCTCATGCCCAACAAGGTTTGAACACATTCTCCTTTACTTAGATATTCCTCTGCAACAGAAAATAAGATAAATGGATGGAGTGAGTGGTGTAAGAAAATGCAGGATGAAACAGTAGTCATGTGTTGTGTATCCAATTTACTTTCTTTGTTTTGACATCTTTTCCATCTTCCATAGTGACAGACTAAGACTGACATGCATTTTTACATCATGAAGCTCCATCATCCATTAAAAGTTGTTAAGAGATTGCAGTCAATATAGACAACCATGCACCTTTGTGTACTGAGTTATATACACCTCTTTATTTCACTATTTCCTTGATTAAACATTTTAGGTAACTGACATATATTTATTTATTTATTATTATTATTATTATTATTATTATTATTATTATTATTATTATTATTGTTGTTGTTATTGTTATTGTTGTTGTTGTTATTATCATTATTTATTTTATTATTTTTTTAAATTTTGTTTATTTATTTATTATTATTTTTTTTTTTTTTTCTGCTTCACATTTGCTTATTTTACTCCACACCATATCTTACTTTAGCAATGGCAGATATTGGTCACATTACACAGCCTATTTAAGTCTATCTTAACATTTCCTGTTCTCTTATTCCTAAGTTGGCTGTGTATTGCTTTCCATAGCCTAACTATTAAGCTATCATGTCTTTTTCATTAAAGGTTCACTCTTTGCACTTCTTTGGCACTGTAAATATTGGAAGGCTTTAGATTTATGCCATTAAAGTAATGCATTTGTGTTAGACAAGTTTTGTGTTGACAATTTACTGCAGCACTGAGTTTCTCTTGACTGTGTGTTTCAGGTGCCACATTAATAGGTACGAGTGGAGTGAGTGTTCAGAACTCCCAGCAGCTCATGTCTGCCTTACAAGGTGAGATCAATCAGGATATTCATAGAGTGTGTCTGTCTTTTCTAGATCCTGTTTGTGTTAATAGTGCTGAGAGGTGAATAACATCTTTCTTATATATAATTGACAATAAACTGATGAATGTGTGAGTAGAGCAACAAGATTGGGCTATGTATTATGAAATGTGCCAACAATAGTATTTACTATTTAGGGTATAAAATGAAAATTAGAACAGCACTGAACATCACTTCAAATAATGAACTGAGAAGATGTTTATTTTCTTTATAGATGCATTTGATTAATGAAGATGAAAGTATTATTTAGGAACTGTTGGGGACAGAGTTCATGGGGAAACTTATTTATAATGAATGCAGTGTCTGAAGATTTATGTGTTTTCAATGAGAGAGAGAGATAGTAGGTCAGTATTTGAATAAGAAGAGATCTGTATGTTGCCTGCAGACACCAGGATTATTCTCATAACAGTGAAGACATCATGACAAGTATACATAAAGGGCAAAGGAAATGCAAGCTGAGAAATGAAAATTTGGTATCTGAATAATTTTGCACACAAGTTTCCTCAAGGTTAATGAACAAACCCATATCATGAAATTAGTTATAAACAAATTTGTCATTTTTCAGTTCATTGTCACATCCCAATCCTGACATAGTAATGCTGATGTTCTATTTGTGTCTCTTTAGGCAAGTACCTGATAGCTACTGCTGGAGGACCAAGTGGTGCTGGGTCAGGCAAAACTGGTGAGCTGAAGCAGATTCAACTAACCAGCAGTGGGCATGGAACAGAATCCACTTCCTTCACCCAGGGTCAGGTCATTGTCCAGACCTCCTCTGACCCCACCTCCTTTACTCACACTCAGGTTATCTTGCCCACACAACTCACCAAATACGGGTGAGTCTCTCAGCATCTTGTGTTATCATGTGAATGGTGGAGGACAGGAGCTGTAGGTTGGCCTATTTATATTTAAGCTTTTATTTGCTTCTCTACCATATCTAGTGTAAACAATTCTTTCTACTCTGAAATTGAAGTTGTTTGCTGTACAAAGTAAAAAAGATTGATAGCAAAGCTACATTTACATTGAGTGTAGAAGTACAATTGATGATGAATGAACAGATTTAAATTATCTGCTTTTTAGCTCAGACTTTCCAACATCTTGAATTGGTTTCACAGTCTGTTTAGTGATGCAATAAATCATCTTTCATTTGGTCTTATTTGATGTATTTTGCTTTCACATATAAAAATTTTCTTTTAAGCTGCCTCAAGTAATGTTGTTGCCATTTGTGGTTAAAACATTAAGATTTTCATTATCAGTTGTATAAATATTTGCACATACTTTTGCTCTGTCTACTCATATATATCAGATATTGCCTTTAGTATCGGCTACCATCAACTTTAGCATACTCATATTTTTTACTGTATAAATTTTGTAAGGATTCTAGAGTAAGATAGAGAGCTAGAAAATATATTGGGAAAAAAGTTAGTTTTAATTTCATATGAAATAGAAAATCTCTAGCTATCAACTTGTTTAGCTCATTTTGAATCCTCTGCTCTTTATGCAGGTATTTAGTGACTTAGTGTGTAGTGCATCTAATGGTATGGTAGTCTTTGGTCTCCCCAGCAAGTGTGGCTGTTGGGAGCAACATGATCTGCCTACACATACACAGACATACACTCCCTGCCCTGGCTTTGCTAAGATTATACTGAATTAACTTTTTTTTTTTTCTCTCTCATCATCTCTGGCTTCTCTTTCTTGGGACAAACCTGGCTTCGTCTTTCAAGAAAGTATAAATTTAGGTTAGTCTCCATATGTTATTTATGTGTCAGTCTATAAATTGTGAAGTGGAATGAATAGAGAGCTGATGCAACATCGATCAGGATCAATAAACCTTTACGTTCTCTTCCCAGCGGCGGCTACGTGACGGTGAATGGCGAGGTGAAGCGTGTGAGTGCAGCGGGTGGTGCCACCCTCACCAGTGCCAGCAGCAGCAATAATGTCAGGAGTAGTACAAGCACAGGGACGTTGATGGTGGGCACTGTGACAGCTGCGCCCCAGACCACAGAGTATGTGGAGGAGGTGGTGGAAGCAGAAGGGGTGGTGATGGCAGCCCCTGAGCAGGAGCCACTCACCAAACGACCCAGAATGGAGGGGGATGGACCTCTCTATGAGGATGAGTAATGTAAGTGCCATCCTTCCCTCCTAGGCCATGACAGGTGATTTGTGGCCAGTTAGTTAGTGGTCGTCAATAAAGTCACAGTTTTGAAGTCAACAAAGCAAGTAGTTATCCACATAGCAAGTCACACAGATGGTTCTCAGGTCGAAGGAAACAAGAATGAACACTTGTTCTAAAGTTTCAGATAACCTAAGTTTTTACTAAAGGTGTGCACTTGTGTACCACAGGGAATGACCAGTTAAAGGATAGATTTTGAGATGTTCCTCAAGGACTATACTACAACATAAATTGGTTATATACAAGTTTGTTGTACATTTAAGTTTAAATGCCAACTATAGACATGTGCAGTGGGGGTACTACTATTGCAGTGCCTGTTGCCTGTCACAACAGCAGGCAGAGCGGCCCGAGGCCAACAGTGAACATCAGCTAGATGAGCTGTGTCAGCACACCCACAGGAGTGTGTGCTGGGACACAGCACCTCTCCAAGGATCAGCTGTGCCTAGGTGTAAGTGCGCCACACCGTGAGACTAATGTCATGTACCTGATGAGATTATGGAGGTTGCTTCAGAGGCGACTTGTGCAAAAATGTTACATGTCTGAATGACATTTCAATGCTGATTAGTTACTCTGAGGTAGTAAATGAGTGTGTTTAAAGAATGTTATGCTCCAAGTGCTTTTAAGTTCTGGTGAAAAGGACATCTACATTCGAGAAAGATGTTGCTTGTATATTAAATCCTTCGCTTTTCTTCATCTGGACAATGGCTTACTTTCACTTTAAATTATTTGAAATGTTTAGTGTACAATATTATGTGAATGCCAAGAAAGAACAGTTCTATTGAACGTGTTTTCTTCAAACAAGGCTTCTTAATATACAATAGAAAAAAAATTGAGAAAAGTGGTTGACTACTTTTATGTACTACAAATTAGTGCAGTGGATTGATTATGTGAATAATGGCTTTTGTTTACTGATTGAGGATCCTGCACAGGCCACATGGAAAATTAATTGTTCAAAAATTAATATGAAAAAAAAAGCTTTTGTTTTTTATTTATTTATTTTTTATTGTACGTATGTGTGAAGTGTGTGGGAGTGGAGAAACCCTGCCATATATGTACAGAACAGTGTCTGGGGCTGCTCCTGAGCCAGAGGACGTGTCTCCTTGAGGACTTTGTACTAAAGATAATTAGTGTAGTCTAAGTCTGAACTCCCATATTTTTCTTCAATGTTTGAGAGGCTATAAAAGGGTGTAAATGATTATTATGCTATTTTCTCCCAGAGGAGAACAGTGTCACATTAGAGAAGTATTACAAGGAACACTTCCTTTCCTTTTTTTGTACATACCAGAACAAAAATGTACTAGGTTTTTCACAAGTTACACATTTCATCAAAACGTTAGCACCTGTCTGTGGGGAAACCATACATGTAAATTTTTGTCATCTTGAAATGGAAATTGTTTCTCCTTAAGATGTTAAAGCAGATATTTATTATTGAGTTGTTGAAAGAAATTTACCCCTGCCAAGACATTGGTTCAGGCAGGCTATAGTGAGACAGAAAATATGTAAATATACCTCCTGGTCACCCCTATTTTGACTGTGGCAGTTGGCGTGAATGTGCGTGACGGCCCTCGAGTGACTGCACGCAACACTAGCTGATGTTTGCACCCCAGAGGTCTCGACTTGCCCTGTAGTATCACAGGCTGCACTCAGGAATCATGATTGCACACACAACATAATTACCATATTGCCAAACTACTGCCACTATCTATTTGTGTTTCATTTTATATGGTGGGTTTTCTCTCCCGGCAGAGCAGCCAGGTGTGTTTGTTGTACAGGTTAATTTCCTCTGTTGTCATGAATAATAAGGATTCCCCTTGTCAGATGTCCCAAACAACTAGCAACTTTGGTAATTCTTTGTTGCTTGGGTACCAGAACCAACTGCCACAGGATGTATTTATGCACTTCTGTTTGATCTTTTGGAGCAAGTGGAGTCTGAGATTTAAATTATTATTATATGGTGAATAAATGGTTCCTTATTTTTTTATCTTTTTAAATAAAGGAAGTTTTCAGTTTGTATTTGCTGGGATGAGCTGCATCATTAAAAGGATGTAGTCTTGTTTTAAGGAAGATGCTTTGTGTGCATGATTCCATAACTCAAGAAATTAGTTAGCAAAGATCAATTTTTGTTTAAAAATTGTAATTCAGAATTGTGTTATTTCACATTATAAGACAAAATATTTTCTTGAAACACTCCATATTTTTTTTCTGTGATAGGAGTTAGTATAGTCTGTACCACACCTTCGTCCTGTGACAAAATAATTGTGAAACACATTTATTTTTTTTTTTCCATCCCCAGAAACATCACCTATATTGCCCATCGGACCCAATATCCATATTTGCTTCACGCTTTTGATACGTCACTTACCAAGTGTAGCTGAGTACTGCGGTTCCCATTTGCTCGCCAGTTTTGTATTGCTTCTAAGAGAGTATAATATGGTCTTGTTCAAGTTTTCAAGAGATTTTTTGTTTATAAAGTTTCTACAGCAGTGGCAACCTAAATGTTTTGAGGAAATAAGGTGTGTTTGGTTATGTGTGCTTTAATTTTTTTTGTTATGCCATCTTTTGACAAGGCAATATACTTCCCAATGTTGCTGGATAGAAAATGTGCAATCCAGCTGCTGCAAGAAGTGGATGGAGCCATGTCATCTGGCCGCGTCATGCCTGGCCCAGCAGAAACTTCCTTTCAGCCTAAGACATAATACCTTCTTGCTGTTGATGATGCTTTAACCTGTTGGTAATACATTCAGATGTCTGTAGGCATTATTTTGTACTTGTTAATAGCATTTTATTTTTACCCGTGAGGCAGGCAGGCAGGCAGGCAGGCTAGATTACGAGGCTGTGGTGCCAAGCTTACCCTTGGGAGAAGGACTTGTGACAGTCAGTGTTCTTGTATAATAGTGAATTGGGTAAATTGAAGAATTAAAATAGTTAAATTTAAGATTATGGGTAGTCTTTAGACAAATATTCAAGTTATTTGGTGAATTACAAGAGGTACAAAGTTCTTTGTATTGTATGTTAGACATAAGCAGAATAAGTGTAGAATATAATCTCATTGAGGCACTTACACATTTTTATGTAAATCTATGTTGAAATCAAGTTCATCAGGTAACATGAGTATTTAATGAGGATCTGCCCAAAAATTAGTTGAAAGCTAGTCGTCCAGGAACTTGGATGAAGGTCTCTCAAGATTCAACTTAAGTGAAGGCTTCCCCCCCACTCCCTACACTCCTGACATTCAGGGGTCATTGTCCTGCCCTCCCCAGCCACCACCCACAGACTCTACCCTGCCTTGATATCATAGTGATTCGTATGTACAACTAATAGATGCAGAGTGAAAAATAAACCTATTAACTGAGCTGTTTTTTGTTTTATTGAGGAGATGTAACTATATTCACAACAAGGAAGTCTCCTTGCCCTCAAGTAGAGTGGATTGACTGCTCACTGTCGGTTTTCGCTCATACACGGGTAAATACCAGAACTGGGCGTAACTAATATTTTAAGGAAGACCGACTGCAATTTTGTGGTCCTTCCAGTGCGGCTTTGTTCCGCGATGTGACTCTGCTAAAGTACAAAGTAAATTTAGCGCTGAAACATGCTATTGTAAGGCAGAGAAACATTATTATTATTATTTTACTTATTTATTATTTTTTTATTCATTTATTTTATTTTATTTATTTATTTATTTTTATTTTATTTTTTATTTTATTTATTTATATATATATATATATATTTTTTTTTTTTTTTTTTTTTTTTTGTCTAAATGATTATTTACAGGTTATCCTACTCCTTTATGTCCTGGCACATCTCTAGCCGTGGTAGTTTATTAAAAAAATGTCATTGTTCTTGTTCGAAGTCGCAGAAAAATAGTTAGGACTGCTTAGTCCGACTTTTTCGAAATGTTTGCGACTTTCGTCTTGGCGACTTCGAAGTTCATAGTGCGGCGATGTCGCAGTCACAACTCTGCCGCAAAACTTAGCTCAACTCTAGTTACTTGTACTATTGTCACTGCCATCTGGATTATTCAGACTGCGAGCGTGAACACCCAAGACAGGTAAGTGCAGTAGCCTACCTACCCAACGTATCATAACTGATAAGTTGGTCTGTGTTTGATTTATTATAGTTAATAACTAAGAATTACATGTATGAAATTCTTAAATAATTTTCCTCGAGATGCATGGTATTGTTCTCTACATGTGTGTGGCTAATTCAGCCTTCCAGTGCTTGTCATTACCACATACTACGTAACTACATTTTTCGCAGTATCAGGTCCTTTTGTCAAGTGATTTTTCATATAAATCTGGTCTTTAGCATATTAAATAACTTTATATATGTATCGGATTGAATGAAAATTCAAACATGCTGCATGAATGTGGGGCGCTACGGTTCAGGAGCTGCTGAACTTGGTAGTTTTGTCATATTGACAGTTGACTAAGACTATAGGTTACTGTAGTAGCTTGAATTATAACTAACTGTAGTTGAACAATTGTAAAGCGGGCATAAATATCGAGCAAAATCTGCTGCCTTTAATGTAGGAGCATTGCTTGGGAAGCGAAGCAAAAAACCATGCAATGCATACACGGCGTTTCCTTCTGCTGTGGCCGTTCATGGGACCTGTTAGTCTGTTACGTTTAGTAAAACTTCATACTAGGTTAGTGTAAGGTCTGGGTTTTTCACTTCTGGAACATCCATAACCTCAGGGCATCAGACAGTATGATGCAAGTTATGCTGTGAAGGGACTCGGGAGAGTGTACGGATTTAATATCTTTATCTGGTAAGAACTTCTTGAATGGGGACCGTCAATGAATCCCAGCTCAGTTAGTTTTTGTCACACTGAAAGAAAGGCAAATATTCATTATATTAAATATTTATTATATCTAGTATTAAAGCGTTTAATTGTGGAAGAAAAAAATAGCTACATAGACCTTTAAATGTGCACCTTGCCAGCTAGCTATCCTCCCAACCTCCATCCTCCTGACCCTTGCAAGATCCCCCCCCTATCCAATCCCCAACCCTCCATCCCCATAAGCTGGTGCGTGGGAGACAAACGGGGAAATGACAGGCAGTTTTGAAATGTCTTTCGTTTTAAAGTATCATATATAGTAGTTTTCAGAGCACGTGAGATTCATGTGGTGGAAGTGTGAGAAACGGGTGACGAGTGCAACCATTTCTATACAGCAGCACAGCAACAGTTGCAGAAACCAGTGGTGACATAATCCCAGGGTCGGTGTCTATAAAATATATGTATTTCTGGGTGTATTTATTTCGTAATGGAATGTAAATGACTTTCAATATTTTCATTTTAAATGAATTAGTTTATTTGATTTGTTTTGGGAAGTACTGAGGAGAGAAGCAGTCATGGTCCTTATTGTGTATGATGTTCCGGTCAGCGCGCCTCCTCCCTTCCGCCTTGTTAGGGCCGCGAGCGTCCTTACATGATACAAATCATCACATAACCAACGTACGGGTGTACAGTGAAATAGATACAATGACTCCTCTATATCTTCTTTGCTTATAACATCCATGGTACAAAGCATGACGTTTTCGATATAGATTAAAAAAAAAAAAAATCAAATTCCTCTATCCTCTTTGCTTTCAACTTTCATAATACAATCATGACCAATACAGTGACAATACGATACGATTGTCCTGTCTCCTTGCTTTTAACATTTATGACACAAAAATGGCATAAACAAGACAAAGTGTGAATATGAGAAGGGAAGGCATATATGACAATTGACCCATATTGTGCTGGATACTCCTACGCCTCACCTCTGTTCTTTACTACCTACTTTCAAAAGTTACAATAGGTTTTAAGGAATTTTAGAGTTTTAGACACTAGTTAAAGTTTTATAGTATTAACAGTAAATATACTTAAGAATATGGTTGATAATATCTGTGACTTTAAAGTGGTCAGTTTAATTGATACTGCACATGTTTTTAGTAGTGCATTTACTGTTCGTTCTAGGAAGGTACTATAGTGACATATCAAAGATTTCCTCATTATTTAAAGGACAACATCTCTTACGGCTAAACATTTCCATAGCCTCTAAAAATGGTCGTGGCGTAATGATAAATGTGGTGAAAGAGATCAAGAAGCACAGACACTAAATAAAAAAAAAACGATCGAGAATATGGAAAGACGAAATTATGGAGAATATTAAAATAAACATGAAAGAAAATAAACATTAACAAGAACTTGATAAACAAGTGAAAATTAATGACTGAAAATTAGTCAAATTAGGCAAAATAAGAGATGGGAGGATGTAGGGAAGGAAAACATAAAATCAATGTGAATCAAACATGTGATATGAATAATAACGTAATGAACAAATGCAAAGAACTATAACGAACAATGTAAGTAGGTAGAAAACGTAAGAAACGAGGATAAACAAGATAAAGGATAGCAGGAAGGAAAATATAAAAATAAATGAGTTAGCAAAATGTCTACCAAAAATTAATATAATGATACAATATAAACGCAAAGACAACAAAAACTGGGAGAAAAACAAATAAGAAACCCATAAACAACAAAATACAAGGTAGGAGGGAGGGTGGAAGGAAAAAATAAAGATAAATATAAAACACGTAGAAAATAAGGCATACATTGATGAAATAATAGAAAACAAATAAAAATACTGAAAATGGATCTAAAAACAAATAGGGAACGCAGATAAACAGCAAAATAGGAAGTGGATGGAGGGAGGGAGGGAATGTGGAGGGAACAGCCGCTATGCGCAGTACTCGAGATGGTCAGTGACTCGACGAGCAAGTGATTTTATCGTGATTACAGGTAAATCCAACGCCTTTTAAGTGAAGCCAAGCCATCTCCAAGTATCCTTAATCCCCCTAGAAATGGTGCATACCAGTAACCACCCAGTAATCACCTTGGAAATGGGGTAAAATAAGAGAAATGTGCAGGCCGGTGATGTGGGTCTCTAGGGCAGCTGTGTGTGTAGGTTAAGTTTCCGCATTTCTCGCTTATTTTCGTGACTGGCAGCGATCAGGAGGGTGTTTCTCGTCGCCACGCCCTGTGCTGAGGTAGGTCCCTGTGTGTTTCCCCCGGGGCAGGCTGAAGGAGGAAGAGAGAGGGAGTGGTGAGTGTTTCCGTCTGTGTGGTTCATATTTGTTTTCCTCCACCCACTGAAAAAAAAAAGAAAAGAATAATAGTGAGTAAATGATAAGAGACGTGTGTTTTATTCGTGGTTGCGTAATGTTTGGAGTCTTGAATGCGTGGAAATCTGTTATATGTAAGGTTTGGTTTCTGGTGATTGTCATTTCTATGTCGTCTTTATTTGCTGGGATATATTTTTTTTCTTTTAGTCAAGTAGAACGCAATACAAACGTGCGATTTGGCAAAGTCATTAGATACACTCGGAAACGCATTGAAATCCGTTATTATTTGTAAAGGATAGATTTCGTCATAATAGTGGAATTTCCTGTTTTTTTTTTTTTTTTTTTTTTTGAGAGAATTTGAATTCTTAGTGTTCGATTTAACGAAAGAAATTATCATAGTTGCTAAAAACAAAAGTGTATGTAGTCTTATTATTATACGTAAGGTAAGATTTCATACAGTCATCCCCGTTTCATCGTATTTACTAGTGAAAATTTCTAGGTTTGATAGAAATTCAATACCGAATCAAGGAACCGTGTGGAAGAATCGCGAAGTGAACAAAATTGTGGAAGCTAATCAGAGTTTTGGTGTTGAAAAGAACCGAGTGTCATCTTCCGAAATTTAACGTCGTATATTTCGCCCCTCCCTGAAAGAAAGAAAGGGAGGGAGGGAAGGGGGTGGAGGTGGAGGAGGGGCGTTACTAGCACACCTGTCACCTGTCTAGACACGTCATGGGTGGGGCAGATGTGGGAGTTGCCAGGACAGTCCGTCATTGTCTCCCTTACAACACATTATGTCAGCTGGTGTGTGTGTTTATGTAAAGATCGTGGAAATTTAAGTCATTATCATTTTCGTCGTCGTCGTCGTCATCATCATTATCATCATCATCATCATCATCATCATCATCATCATGCTGCTCCTCCACCTATATTATCATCATTATTATCATGCTCCATCATCATCATCATCATCATCATCATTATTATCATGTTCCTTCTCCCATCCATCATCATCATCATGCTTTTCCCTATCCATCATCATCATCATCATCATTATCATCATCATCATCATCATCATCATCATCATCATGCAAACAACCTCCCTCCTCCTCCTCCTCCTCCTCCTCCTCCTCCTCCTCCTCCTCCTCCTCCTCCTCCTCCTCCTCCTCCTCCTCCTCCTCCTCCTCCTCCTCCTCCTCCTCCTCCTCTGTATTCAATCTTTCACCTGTAGCCAGTCATAACCAGTTCCTAGACAGCCTTGCAAGGACCTAAAGTTTGTTAGTTTTTATTTTTTTTATTTATTTATTTTTTTTTTGTAATGTAATCTCTTGTACCAGTTTTATAATCCTCCTCATCAGGTAGGACAACACACACACACACACACACACACACACACACACACACACACACACACACACACACACACACACACACACACACCATATGATAATAAGTAAAGGAACAAGACCTTTACTGGATTCTTTACTAAAGAGACAACCGTTACTTATTTCACCCCAGCATGTGAAGCAGACCAGTGCAGTGTGGATACCAAGCTATTTTCCCGCTGTGGTGTGGTTCTGTGGGTTTCTCTTGTTCTATAGGAGTGATACAAATTGTTAGGCAGTGTTTGTGTTCATACATTTAGTGTGGAATTCTAATGTCAAATAGGAATTATACAAAGAATTTTTAAAAGATTCATAATACAATAATAATAGTAATAATAATGATAATAATAATAATTGTTATTGCTTTCATATACAGATTAGTATATATTTTTTTTTATATATAGTTCAAGTTCTTATGAGCCTCCTTTGAAATGGATAAGTTTAGATCAGTGGAAAAGGAAAAGGCAGAGTTATTTTGCCATTTCCCTAAAGAAGACTAAGTTATTTTGTAACTTCCCTTGAAAAAGTAGAGAAGCAGTTAGCATGATCATCTTACTAAGTTTAGAAACTCCTGTGGAAGAGCTATAGGTTGCTATGAGAGTGAAGAACTAACTTATTCTGTCACTTCCCCCAAAAATTACTGGTTATATTGTCACTTGAAAATTTGAGTTGAAAGTACATTTAGTTTGCTCAATTTAGTGAAATTCTTTGTACTCTTTGGCTTTAGTTGTATAAAAAAAATTAGGGAGGGAATTCTAGTGTCTCAGGGTATGAATTTTTGCCTATTAAAAACAGTAAAGTTAGTGGAATCTTGGTGAAGCTGTGTGGTTTTTACTTGTCTGCTCAGAGGCTGAGTTATGTCACTATATTTAAGAAAGGTCAGATGTCACACACTTGTCATTTGACCTATACACAGGATGCAAGTGTAACATTAGCACACACACACACACACACACACACACACACACACACACACACACACACACACACACACACACACACACACACACACACACACACACACACACACACCACATGATAACAGTTAGCATTTCTTCTGTGTGGCATTGCTCATTTTTTGCTAGTGAGGTGCTGCAAGACCTAATGTAGTTAAGCTAAACAAGCCTAATCTAACTTAACCTGACGGGATAAAGATACAAATATCAAGGATAAGAGTAAAAGAAATGGGAACAGTAAGGAGAACAGAAAAGTAAACCTTCAGAGTGAAAAAGGAAAGTGTTAGGATGATGAAGAACAGTGGGAGGAATAGCAAGAATTAAAAGTAAAAAAAAGCAAGAAAGAGATAAAGAAGTGTGTATTATACCTTCAAAGTGACAAGAAGTAGAAGAAAAAAGATAAGGAAAAGACAGTAGAAAAACTTAAAAAGTGACACCAATGCAAGTGTTACAGAGAAAAAGCGAAGATAAAGAAAAGAAGCAGAAAAAATTGTAAAACCTAATTGAAAAGCCATAACATGACACAGGAAAGTATTAATATCATTAAAAGGTGTGATAGAAAGGAATGACAAAGATAAGGAATAAATGATATAGGAAAGATAAAAGAGAATGCCCTAGGACAGGTGTGGGCAAGCTATGGCTGCTAAAGGAATTTATGCAGCCCTCCAAATGTTTGTAAATTTGATAGAGAAAGTTACTAAGCAACGCCAAGTAATATTGTGAACATTTAGTTTTTCTCCCGCAGGTGTAAGTATGCATGAGAAAGTAGCTTTTTCTTTAAAAGCCTTTCATTTTGGCTGTTTTAAATATTACCTGTTTTGCATTAATATATAATGCAGCCCTGTAAAATTTAGTTATTTCCAATGTGGTCCTTGCACTGAAAAGTTTGCCTATTCCTGTCTTAGGATATCTTAGAAATGACGAAAGAGATTCACATGACAAGTATTCTTACCTGAAGGTGAGAGAAGTTGTATGTAAACATGAAGGTTAACAGAATAAGAGGGAAAAACATCAAATAAAAGTAAGAAATAATAAAGTAAAACACCACAGATTTAAAAGTGTGACAACTGACATATTAAAGTGAGACTCGGACAGAGAATGAAAGTCAAGAAGTCAAGTGTCTGGGATGCAAACCGTTGTGTGGTCCCTATTAGTTGTCTGAGAGGTGGTGGTGGTGGTGGTGGTGGTGGTGGTGGGACAGTCAAGGTCGGGCAAATATCTTGTGAAGTATATTGGTCATTATTATTTGACTGGTGAGACGTGATTGATTGAGTGTATAAGAAACCAATTTATTATGTTTTGTGTCTGTTTTTATTTTATTTTATTTATTTACTTTTTTATTTGTGGGATGTGATAATAAGAGTGATTCCTCATGTGTTGTGCTGTTTTAATTTTAATCTGATTGGTGAGACACGACTGATTAAAAAAAAAAAAGAAAATGACTAATATATGTTATTTTTATGAGATTGGTGAGGCATCATTGTTTATTCAAGACTGGAATGGGATTTCAAGTGATTTTCAAAAGGTGCTGGTTATGATAGAAAAGCAGATATGATGCTAGAAATCTAAAAACGTGTAGATATGAAGAGCAACCTGAGATCTGCAGCCAGGAGTTCAATTTGTCACTGCCTCCATTGCTACTGAAGAATAACCTTAATAATAATAGGAAATACAGTAGTGAAACAAATAGAAACAAACAAATGCCACAGAGGAAATTGCAGGTTACAGCATTGTGGCTATAAGTGGAAGACTTGTGTAACATTGGCGACAGAAATGTTGGTATTTATAGATGCACACAGGATGCTTCTTTGGGCATGGTAAATTATGACTCCGCCCCCAGTTGTTTATGTGCTATACTAATTTTTCTAAGCATTTAGGGCGCTTAGAATATATTTGAAGTTTTATACCCTTGGCTAGCGTTCTTGACACAGATACAGAAAATACAGAGGAAAAGCTTGTTAGTTTAGTTGTTGTGTTAGTTTTGTTATTGTACCAGTATTGTTGAGGGGATGTGTCCTCTGTGACATCTAGCATATACCCTCCTTGCATAATTTAAAGATAGCGTCAGTTAGTGGAATTTGATGAATATAGATAGAACAAGATAGAGTGCTAATGGGAAAATGAGAGAGTAGTTGGGAAAGTCTGAGGAGGGACCGAGAAACAAGACTTCGCAGAATGCATCATTTAAAGTATTGGTTGATGAAGTTGCTGGATATTAATAGGGCAAGGTGTAGTGCCAATGAGAAAATTAGAGAATATCTGAGAAGGTATGAGGAGGGACCTAGAAACAAGACTTGGCTGAATGTTGCACCTAATCATGCTTCTTGGCTGGGTGCCATCAGGTGACTCAGTGTGACCCCATGTGAACAGACCATCTGCTCAAAATTGTGGTGTTAATTTCCAAGTAAAGAAACAAAAAAAACAACAACAGAGAACACAGTGTTGTTTTCACTGATTTTGTTACAGAGTTTTGTTGAATTGATAGTGTTTTTGGAAGTAAGATTGTGCAGGCTGATCCCATGTGTACAGGTGACCTGCCTCTCAAAATTGTGATCATTCCATTTTTTATGTATATTTAATAATTGATATGATGTTTGGATGTGGCTGTGATTAATCCCTCTAGAGAAGATGTTAGATCATCCAAGGCAGAGTGACGTGTGTTGTGAGTGGTGCACGTGATACAACTTGGCGCGTGTCTGCCATCCCTTTCTTGACCCATTACTACTGTATCATTCAATTCAGGTTGTTCTGAGACACTCTACTTGTCACCTGTGCTATCAGGCTGCCACCAGACAATACACTTGATAAAGATCATGATAACACTAATCTTGCACAGGAATGTGTCAAGTAAGCTGAACAAACACTCAAGTTTTAGGTGTTTTATGCCTGAGTCAGACATGCATGATAGGATTTTCTTCTGAACCTTGCTGCCTTTAATGGCACCAATCGCTATCTGTGTAGTTTTCATTGTTCGCCAGCTGGTTTAATTCACAAGTTGGTCCTGTCTATCGCGCCGAACTGTCGCTCTTGTGGAAGCCCTATTAAAAAAATATATATACAGATATTCATGCCTACATACCTCATAATATAAACGTTTGGTTATTTATCTATATGTCTGATTGAAAATGATATAAAAATATGCAAATATATGTTCCTAATGGTGCAAAGTATGGATGTACCAGTGTCCCATCAAAATATTTTTTGCAAGTCTAATAGTACATATATACCTTATCACAAAATTGTCAGAGTTTCTGCGTAGGATAATGCTCCACTCAAAAAGCGTAGAGCAAATATCACTGAGTAGCATTTATAAAAAAACATTTTCGGAGTCTGTGCCGAAATAACCTGGCCAACATTACCGAAACCGAATTTTCCTAACTGAATCACAACAAGCGAACTTGGTATGCCTTTTGATCTCAGAAAGTTTCTCAGAGTTGGCACTGTCCATTTTCTAAGTTCATCCTCACTAATATCCATAGTGTTATCCATAGTGAAGTCGTTGTGTAGCGAGTGTGGCGATGGCTCTTAACACGCTACATTTGTTTACGTTTCGATAGAACAATCTCGGTGCATGTCAGACAATATCCTCTATACTGTTAATTTCTTAAGACTATTAATTGTTGTGATTTTCTATATGAATATAATTCATATTAATTTTTTATGGAAAGAAAAAGGCATTAAAACTACACTTTACCTATTAATGATCTTTTCTATTTTTTGTCCCAGAAATGGAGATGGTAAAGAAGAGCGCTCGACATATATATAAACATTTCCACTTTTTTTTAGCTTATATGCCACAAGTACATTCTTAGATAGATTAGAACTATTTTATTAAACCATTTAATATTTACAAAATGTGCAGAAAAGTACGTTCCAGTTGACCAACTTGCTGTGAAATAATTAACCCATCTGGCGGTTGAAGGCACCTACATAGCAGATCGCGATGGGTCCCATTGATCGTGTAATGTGCCATGACTCAATCAATATTCTTTTTATTATAATCATTATTGTTAGTAGAAGAAAAAGGCTGATTAGAGAGTCTACATTATATATTTTATCATTTGTTAGTGAGTTGAGGGAAAATGTTTATTGCATTTCATCTCTTGAGGCTGATAAGAAAGACTACCTTTTTCTACTATTCCTTAAAGCATTGAGAAGTAATTGTTAGTCAGACAGTATAGTTCAAGATCTTTCTCACAAATGTTATGCAGTGTTTTGCATCTGAAACCACATTTTCCTGCAGATAAATGTATGCACTCATGACTCAGCAACATCACCTGGTATCTGTAAAACATAAAGAACTGCTTCATGTAAACATGGGCAGGTTAGAGAGCTATTACATCATGTTATTCTTTTTTGTTGAAGGAAGCATTAGATGTTAATCATAGTCATGTGAGATGTAGTTTTCCTTCTCTTTCTATCTCTGTCCTTCATCAGAATGTTTGGTCTGTGCTTCCTTTCTTTCTTCCTAATATGAGCTGCAGTCTTCTTTTTTCAAGGTTTTATGTGTGTTTCCTTTCTTTTCAATCATTGTCTTTTATTTCTGTGATTTGTCTATGTTTTCTCCCTTTCTTCCTCTTGTATACTGTGTCTGATGTGCCATGTGTTGTTTTTCAGAGTGAGTGATCACAGGATGCCGGTAGGAGAGGCACACATCCACTCACCATGCTGATGGACCAGGAGCCAGTGAGCATATTTTCCCCATGGGCTTCATACGACCTCGGCACCTCTCTACTCAACAAACAAGTGAGTGGTGGCTAGTATAGTCATTGCAGGCATTGACACTGGACTGCTGGAGGAGTGGAGGAGAAGAAAAGAGTAGTATACCAAAGGAAAGAGGAAAATACAGGCAACCCCTGCTTAACGAAGGGGTTACGTTCCTAAAAAAAAACCTTCGTTAAGCGAAACTTCGTTAAGCAAATCGATTATAACAAGTTGACTTGAACTTCCATTGAGAGTAAACAGAGCGAGAGTGCATCATAGTACAGTGAAAGGTTTAATGAAAGTAAAAATTATGAAGTTAAACATTTAGGCAGTTTAATTTAAGTCATTAGTTATAATGTACACTAATGTATGTATGTACATAACTTTATAATGTTGATGATCTTAGATTTATGAAGGGAGGGAGAGTGAAACGGAAAAGACACCAACCGGCAACCTGTGGAATGTAAACAAAGGGCGCATCATTGTATCACATACAAAACTTATGTACCACATTTCCACAAGGCTTTCCATTTCATCTATTGTAGAGTCACGAGTTCAGGTGGTTCTTTTAGCTTGCAAGGAAGATACGGTCTCACTAGACTTCTTAATAGAGTCTGCTGACTTGAAAATAGTAGAGACAGTAGATCGAGTCAAGATGGTGGCAAGCAATGCTATTAGTTTTCTCGCCTCGCGTGTCTATGAATGATATCCAGCTTCACTTCGAGAGTAAGAGACTTCCTGGTCTTCTTAGCAACACTAGGCGACATTGCAGGGCGCTTTGGTGGTAAGTTGAGCGAGGGAAGACGAGCTGCTGCTGATCCTGTTATTGTTTTGAATAGGGGGAGTGAGTGCTGCGCATGTTGTCCATGAGAGGCGCTGGCATATTCAAAAGCCTGTTGGCTTGTGTGATATGGAGGGGCTTTCAAACTTGGAAAAAATTACCTGGATAAAACTTCATTAAAGCGAGTTTGGTGTTCATTAAATGAGCAGATAGTAGTAAAATAAAACCTTCGTTGTAGCGAAATTTTGTTGTGTGAACCTTCGTTAAGCAGGGCTTGCCTGTATATAGAAAGCAACTTGTGTGAAACCAGTGATAGTCCAAATGCCTGGGTTGTTTGAGAGTACAGTGCGTACTCCAATTTTGCGAGAAATGGGGCGGCATCGTGAGTCGCAAATTTGGAAATTGCAAAATTGGAAGTATTATTCTTAAGGGAAAAATTGAATATGGTGTACCGCTCATCCATGGTCGCCTAATTTTTCCTTCCTTTTCCTTTCTGTTAATATATTGAGTCAGGTATCTTTCCATATGAATGATCAAAGTGTTTGTACAATGGCTGCGAGAATAAAAAATCTGTCCACCATAGGTTTTTACAGCTTTTTCAATTTTCTCACTGTTTTTAAACACCATTCTCACAGTTGATTCTCCCACACCAAACTCTGGAAATATCACAGTTCCTTTTTCCATCTCTTTTCATCTTAATTATCTTCATCTTTTGCTCCAAAGTTAGCCTAATGTTTTTCTTGGTTGGTGGCGCCATGTCGCACAAAGTCGAGCACAAGGATTCCTCCAAATTTGCAGAGAGAACTCCGTGGAGGTGTATGTAAACAAATGGAAGGGGGGAGAGAGTGGGGCAGTGTTGCCAGATGAGCTTCGTTGAATTGCCGCCAGATTTTTATGGAAACTAGCCAAAAACCACCAAACTATGATAAATATAATATAAATATGATAATAATATAGTATAATATGATAAATATGAATAAGTTAATAAAATATTGCCTATATAATACAGTAATATATAATTTGCGGGAACGCTCTCTCTCCCGCCACTGGCCCACCAGGAGCAAGATGGGGAAATTTAAAAAAATGGCAATTTTTGGTTCTTGGTCGCAAAATTGGCGTATCGCAAAATTTGAACTCGCAAAATTGGAGTAAGCACTGTACTTTGAAGACAGAGGTACTTTGATGTGTCCATTTTGTCAAGGAAAAAGACTTATGAGTATGACTATTTTGAATGTATGAATTAGTTCATATTTATTTTATGTATCTTTTATTTACAAATCTTGCTTGAATGTAGATACCAACTCATATATGTTTAATAATTTTGTGGAGCTTTTCTCTTATCTTCACTTTTCTCCCCAGAGTTGTCGTGGAAGGACAGGAAGTTTAGAGAAGGGCAGTGGAGCTGGTGGCGGGGGCGATGGCGGTAGCGGTGGTGGAGGCAGCCTGGGAGGGAGCCGGCTGGTGGATGCACTCATATCCAGTGTGTTGGACGAGACCGACCAGCTTGGCCTGGCACACCTTCAGGACAAACCAGAGAAGTGAGTGAGGGTGATCATTGTAATGTGCAGGAGTGATGTTGCATGTTTAAGGAGTTATTAGGCATATTAGTCTAGTAGCATACAAACCCTGAGCTTATGTGCTCCTGTTTTCTTGTCTTTATTCATTTAGTCTTTTTAAGCTATTGTTATGTTTGTATTCATCTCACATTCCTCATTCACTTCCATTTTAATTCTGTTATGATGTTATTGGTTATGTTACTCACCCATTTCCTCTCCTGCACTCCCAGTTGTGGCACCAGTGGTAGCATTGGCAGCTCACGGCTCCTGGGGAGGGAGACGGGGGGTGATGGAGTGCTGTGGGGGGTTGGTGGCGGCAGCAGCAATGGTGGCCTGGGGCGCGGGAACCACTCAGATGATTTCTTCTCAGCCCCAGTTCATCCTCAGACCCAGACAGACTTCATGAACTACCTGTTTGATTCAGCACTGCAGGAGGAAGAGGTAACCAAAAAGATGGTCAAGTAATGGATGTATTTCATTGTTTATTCAGTGATTTTTCTTTATAGAAGTTGCTCATTGTTTGCTATCACTGGGCATCAGCTACTAGGTAAATATCACTTAATGTTTGTGCTTTTTTCAACAGACCAGCTTGCAAGGAAACTATGGAGAATTTTTCCGAGAGCGAGAATTGAGTGGCAGTTCCCGGGACTCTGGGTATGGCTCATTCCTTGGAGTGGGTGGCTCAGGGTCCCCACCAGGCATGTCCTGTGGTAGCCAAGCCTCCCTGTGTGATCTGCGCAAGGGGCCACCTGACGCACTTCCCCTCCCAGCCAATGGTCGCATCAGCCACGACTTTGACCAACTCACCAGTGAGTTAAATGCTCATAAGAACTTCCTGGACAACCTACATCGTCTCAATCAGTTGAATGGTGGCAGCTCCCCAGGCCTCCCGCTCCTCACGCCTTTAGGGGATCTAGATCCCCTCCTGGCTGGGTCTGATCTAGGAGACACCTCCACTCTGGGATTAAGTCAGCTCCTCCCACCCACAAGGGACCTTCCCCATGATCTCCTGCCTCCCTCGTCAACGCCCACTTCCAGCGGTCCATTCTCCATGTCCTCCCTGGGGGTTAAGTCAACCCTGGGCATTGACATGATCCGTGGCCAGCCTCCCACAGTCTCAGGGTCAGGGCCACCAGTCCAGTCCACACATCAGACCAATGGTCTTGGTGACAAGGGACAACAAATTGCCAACCTCCTCAGTGGGATGAACATCAACGATGCCTCCTCCCAGGCTGGCGTGGGACCCCTCAGCAGTCATCACCTGGGGGCTCTCGCTGCCCTGTGTGCGCCCAATCTCTCTGCCTCAGCAGCTAACCAAGTTAACTCGGGTAACCTCAATGGTCATGCCCTCTCCAGCAGACCTCAGTCATCACCAAAGTACCTAAATTCTCAGCCATGTATCTCTACCAATGGGGAAATCTCTCCCAGCATGATGAGGAAGCCGCGTCCCGACGATGAGCGCAGTGTGTCCCTGTGTCTGGGCTCCCAGCCTGGTAGTCAGGGCTCCCCACCTGGGTCCAGGATGCCAGACCAACTCGTTGGACCCTCCAAGGACGGTCCAGGGCACTGTGGGCCTGTGGGGCCAAAAGGGCCATTCCTGGTGCCTCCACCAACATTCCCCCCAACTGATGGTGTGCCACCCTGGGAACTCATTCCCCCTGTAACAGAAGTTTTTCCTCCACATGGACCTCCTCCTCCTCTTCTTCCTCCAAACACAGATCTCCTACCTCCATTTGCTGACCTTCCCCCTCATCCCCTCCTCTCCATACCACCACCACTGCTGGGGTTCAGACCATTCAGGTGAGTACTGGCATCAAGCCAGTGTGTGCTCATGTGTGAACCTTGAGAGACACTTGTGTAGTAATGTGATCCTTAACCATGTTTCATGTTATGCTTATCTTTCTCCCTGACACAGAGAACAATTTTGTTGCAGGCGCTCAGGTGGAAGCAGTGAGCTTCACTCGCGGCTGGAGGAATGCTACGACCAGTTTCGCCAACTGGAGAGAGAACGAAAGAAGACAGAGGCTGAGCTGGCCCGCTGTTTCCCTGGGAAGAGGGTGTCCTCTGCCAACACAGTGCCACTGCCCCGCCTGCCTCCCTCGCCCTCACGTGTCGACCGCCTCATTATTGATCACCTGAGGGAGCATGCCAGGGTGAGCATTCAAATACTCATGCATCCTTACATCCCTACTGTGACTTAGGTCTCATCAGTTCACTAACAACATAGCACTTGACTATGGACATTTGCTCCTGCAGGTGGTGACCCTGATTGGCAAAATGGAGCGGCTGCGTGGTTCATCCCTGCAGTCAGGCATCCATCGCTCTGTGGCCCAGTGGCACGAAGCCGTCACCAGTGTGCAGGAGAAGAGGCGGGATGAGGTAGTGAATGCCATCACACAGCGCCACAACCCTCTGCCCAACGGCCACAGCACTAGCGAGCAAGGTCTGTACAGGAGTGTGCAGAACAGCTGGGGAAGTGGTACAGGATAATGATAAAACTGAGCCGTCTGTTGATAGACAAATGATTATACTTGCTACTTAACAATGATATTGATGGAAAATCATTATGTGTGGTATCTTTGGTAATTTATGCAATATTAATATTTATTTACTTTTCTTGATGCCTGCAGACCTCATGGCTCTGGCAGCTGCAATGGGGACCCTTGCCAATGCTAGCCGTGGTGCTCGCACTGCCATGTTCTGTGCTCTGACCCTCACCACACACTACAGCATGGAGCCTAGCCTTGCCTCGGCCTCTGCCTTGCCTCCCAACCTCCTGCCTGAGTCATGTTCCTCTGCTGCCTCTCTTTCTCCCGAGGCAACCCCAGAGCCTTCACAGTTGTCCCCGGCTGCCTCATCTTCATCAGCCTCATCCTCATCCCTGTCTTGTACTGCTGCTGCTTCCTCATCTATTTCTTCATCTTCCATGTCATCTTCCTCTCCATCCTCCTCCTCTTCCCCCTCCTCCTCTTCATCTCCAGCATCCTCTGTGCCTCCAACACTGACTCTCTCCTCTACTACAGAAGCTTCACAAGTTGCTTCTCGTCCTTCCACCTCTTCTACATCCTCTCCTTCCCCTGCATCTCCTTCTCCTTCTTCCTCTCCTTCTTCATCTCCATCAGCTTCATCTATCCCCTCCTCCTCTTCCTCCTTGTCCTCCTCCTCCTCCTCCTCCTCCCCCTCCCCCTCTTCCTCCTCATCCTCCTCCTCCTCCTCCTCCTCCTCCTCCTCTTCCTCCTCCACAACTCCGGCACCAGTCATCTCTGAGGACGGCTCTGTGGTGAGTGCCAGTGAGAAGAGCGAGACTCCACCCACTCCCACCACCACATGTGACACCATTACCACCACAACCACAGCTACTGACGACCAGGTGTGTGTTGGCGCCTCCCCCAGCTCACCACCGCCTCCACCGCCACACACCACGGCAGCCTCCACCCCCACTACAACACCCTCCACCACTACCTCCCCTCCTGTGCCCTAATGTCTCACAAGTAAGTGGTAGTAGAACAAGGTGAGAATCGTGAAAACTTTTAATTTAGGTATTAACTATTTGATAAAATGTTATTTGGTTGCTGTGACTTCAAATTGTATGAAATGCAATTTGTTAGTACAATATAATGATGATTACAACAACTAGAAACAGGTACTTAAATCAAATTTATTATTTTATAAAAGATCAAGATTGAAACCTTGAAGTAATACTGTAACATATTGATGTGTGTGATGTAAAGTTTTGATAACGTGAGTTGGAACAATTTAGAGTCGTTTAGTGTTACTGACATGATCATGGTTATGGTCCAAAGAACCAGTGTTGAGCATCAAAATGCCAGTCAATAATGTTTGGGGTAATGAGTCATGAATTACCATGCTTCAAGATGTATGTATGTCCATTGATGGTTAATGTTGCTATGTTAAGGATGAACAAAAGATTATTGCTGTTAACTAGTAGCCCAAGATCTATATTTGTATGACATATATGGAGTATATACAGTATGTATGGATATATTTGTGTACAAAACACATGCACATAAATATATCAATATATACATGGATACATAACTTCATACATAGATATTACTATTTAATATTATGGATGGGTAGAAGCACAATTCATGGTTAGACTTCCTGTCTTGGAACTAGCTAATACCCAGCCCATCAGCTAGCTGTTGGTCAGGTCTCTCACATGCTGCTGCAATGAATACTTACTCAAATTTTTATACACTTTTCATGTTAATGTAATTTTACCCTAAATTTCAAGAGTGGGTCAATATGCATGCATCAAATTAGGGTTACCTAAAATTTTTACATGGGTGCTAATTTTTTTGGTCAATTGTGCATGACTTGAAGCAAAGTGAAATGATGGGTGACTTTTATCCTAGGAGATAATTTGTTGCAAGGCTTGAGGGAGACACTGAAGCTTATGACAAACTCACAAGTGATTGTGCCAACCAGGGCTCATTAGCTCTCAGAAGCTTGCTCATCAGTTCATATCTCTTCTCACAGTTCAAGTGGAGAGCAATATAGAGTATGATTTTTTGCATCTGCTATAGGATTTCTATCACATTTCAGTTAATATATATATGGAATAATTTATATTTTTTGCAGTTTATATAATGATGCTAACAATACAAGGACCCTGTGAATTCAGATTATGTAGTACCTTAGGTTTCTTAGCTTTTTATGTTTTAAGAAGGGTTCTCTCAGCGTTTCATTATGTTTGTGGAAACGTCTCCATGAAAGATGACAAAGATGTACCCGACTGATTGGCAGACACATTGGATCTTCACTTATCTTGTTTGACTGCTAGTAAGACAACGTGTCTCTCATAGTGGCCTTTCCGGATAATTTAGCTTAGTTCTTGTTGGGCTGGGTAGCTCATTGTCACCCTTTAGGGCACACTGAAACACATGTATTGGGGAACCTCTCCAAGGGTCTGTGGACAGGGATGCACCCTTTGAAGTATTATTATTACTATTATTTATTGATTTATTTATCATCATTATTATTTTTTTCCATTGCATGTAGGTACGCTCAGACGTTATTGATGATCCTTTCAGTTTGTGTCCACAGGCTCATGTTTTATGTATATTTGTCACTCATGGTGTATATCATATTTTTCAAAAGCTTTGCCAGTGTTGCAGCAATAACTAGGCTCAGATTAGTCTCAGCATGGGTTCAGCATAACTTATTGGCAGCTGTATTTCATGCATTATACATTCATGCATTATGAATATTAAGTTTGATAAATAAAAAAAAAAAATCCTTGAAAAGTCACCATTTGGGACTCAACAAGTTTGAAAGGCACTATGTATGCCAGAAGCAAAAATTAATGTGCAGACAAAGCACTTAATGTTTCACCAATTTCATTAACACCAATCTGACATAAAGAATTATATAGAGGCTTTCATATTAAACTTGGCATGCAACTACTGACCAGAGGCGAGGTGACGGCGTGTGCTCACCCCTCCCTCTCTCTCTCAGACGCCCGAGCATGCTGCTGCCCCTTGCTGGTGACGAGCAAAACTAGGCTTCTTCAGAAAGGGTTGTAGCTTAACTCACTGTGATAACTATTGCATGGTAATGTGATTCTGTATTACTTATTAATCCTTTGATATGGAGGCAATCTCTGGAAGACTGTTTAGAAGTGGGTACAAGTGTGCTTCTTAGGGGAGGGGGAAGGTGTCTCATATTGTCATGATGGTTGAACAAGTATCTAGTTGCCTACTTCCCAGTGCTCTGCCATATCAACCATTTGTACACCATGGCGGCCTTTACTTGGCCCATACCCCATTACTCTTCTTTTCATCTGGAACACACTAGGTAATATTAAGTAAGGATGATGAATAATCCCAGTTTTTTTTTATCATCTACATAGATACTTTTCTTTTTGCTTTTGTGTAGCACTCAGTTGACAGTTGTTGTTCTGCCTGGAGAGGACGTGCCAATTACTCCCAGACTCTCACAGTGTCATCGCGTTGTTGATGGACATCCGTTGGTTTTTCTATTTTGTAACGTAGCTTTTAGACCGTTTTGATCGATCGGTCTGACTTCAGTTACCCGTGTTTTTTCCTTTTTAATTCAGCTTTATTTGTTCATCGTTTTCTTTCTCTGGAAATTTTTACTGGGTTCATATTTATATGGTTTGTTGATGTTCTAGTCTGTCACAAGGTACATTATCATTCTTATTATTGTCAATCATTATTATTATTATTATTGCTCTATTATTCTCATTACTTATTTTTATAACTAACATATGATTATTTATTCATAATTTCTGTGGTGGATATTGCTGTGCTTCTCCTAGGAATTGGTGTATGGTGTTAGCGTATGGTGTTGGCCTTGCTGTGCTAGGTGAGGCTGTAGGCTGTGGCAGAAGTGAGATGTGGATAAACTCCTAACTCAGTGGAAGAGGAGGAGGAGGAGGAGGAGGAGGGGGGAGTTGAAGATGAAGGAGGAGGAGGAGTAGAAGGTGAAGACAAAGTAGTAGGAGGAGGAGGAGGAGGAGGAGGAGGAGTCATAGGAGGCTAAGAGTATTGTGTTGTCACAAGGAGGTTCTCATTGCCCAAGATTGTGGGCATCATCTTGAATGAGCTGGATTTTGTTTGCTTTGTATGGATGTATGTCTTTTTGGGGGTACAGGGATATATCTATTTTAAGTGGATGCATTTACCAACATGCTTATTTTTATTGAATATGATTTTTTTGTTGTGTGTGTGCTTACCTCCATAGTATTTGGAAGTGTGTGTCATCTTTAGTAATGTAGATTTTTGTGCCTTTCATTCCTTGATTAGTTGACAAAGTTGTGGAATTTTTGTTGACTACTGCAACTAAAGGGGAACCTAGACTGGGCTTGTGCTGGTTCATGTGCAGCTCAGTCACTCTTTGCACTGTTGTGTGTTCATGGCGTTAAGTGTGTGTTTTGGGCATACTCAGGTTTGTGTTTAAAACTTTCTTGTTAAACTGCAGTGCTTTGTCTCATTCAAGCTCTTTTCCTCTACCTATTTTTTCTTTTTCTTTCCCTCTCCATTTTTTATTATGCTTCTGGCAAGATATTCAGTGTTTGATGCCTTACATACATTACAAAAACCTATTGTTGGATAAAGCACACCTTAACCAGATCCGAGAGAGAGACTTGTGCTCTGTGATTGCGTTGCTCCCTGTGCCTCACCCCTGAAGGAAGCTGCTGATCCTGAAACATTTTGCAAAACTGCATCATGTTCATTCCTCCTCATGGGCTCATGTTGTCTTATCACAGGAAATTTATTATTGTTTTTATTCTGAAGGAATGAACCTCAGTGAGGAAATTTACTGTTGTTTTTATTCTGAAGGAGTGAACCTCTGTGCATTTTTAATCAGATGAGAATTTGATGTATTATCAGACTTTACCAAGTCTTACGTTGACGAGGATATTTTCTTAAGTGTTGTTGTTTTTAAAAAGGCGATCATGTTTCTGTTCAACAAACGTCCTGCTGAGGGGTGTGGGGCAGGCTGGTGCTGCCCGCCAGGAGGTGGAAGGGTGCGGGAAAGTTACCGGGCTGTGTTATGTGTGTTTTGAGATACGTAACTGTCATCTGTACAGCATCAAGAGTTTTCACGTTTTTACTGCCCATGAATAATTAGTGATGACCAACAAGTGCATGTTCGTCTTACTGTACAATAATAAAAATTTTGTTCTGTGGATGGCTAGATGTTAGGCTCAGGTGAGGCGTATTGAGGCTGTGTGATGGAAATAGAGCTTCGTGAGCTGTTACTTTGATGGAAATTTAGAACCTTCTTAACGGCTTCATAACCAAAGCAGTAACATTAGTAATCATAGTTTTGCATTGTGTATGTGATCAGTAGGATTTTTTTTTTTTTTTTTTTTTTTTTTTTTTTTTCCTTCCTCCCTCACACAAAGGAAGATCTTCACAATGACTAGCTGAGGCTGAGGATGTAAATTAGTCTGTTGATCTGTTCTGTGTGTGAAGTTTCTGTGTTTGGTTCATAGTTTGCAGAACCAGCAATCCACAGGGTGGGTGAACCAGCATATCTCAGGGTCTTTGTTTGCTCCTAGAAGTCTTATGCTGAGTGAATATAATAAAGTAATAATCCATAATAGTGTTAGCTATTTTTTTTTTATTATTTTTATTTATGCAAGTGTTAACTGCTATTTACCTCAAGGTTTACATTTAGCATTATATAAATATATATACATCTCAAGTCCACCAGTTCACAGGGCAGTTGGAAGTCTCTCTCACCAGTATTGGTATCAGTCGTAACAAACAGCAATGAGGCAATTAGCAACCATGTGCTTTGGGTAGGCACTCTGCCCAGGGAGGGAACTTAATTGCTCTGTGAAGGGACATTCTTTTGAGCACTGGTTAGTCACTGACGTGTAGAACTTTTTGAAGACATTTTCTGAGTAATTTACTGTTGAAATTGCTCACACTTTCAAAGGAGGGGTGCCATCCAGGGCTGCTATAATCAAGACTTGTCGACTGTCTCACTGTGGAGGTGACTCAGAATCATGATACCTTTATTGTTTGAGTTGTTTACACAGACCATTCATTGCCTAACTAACTAAACTCTAAAGGCTAAATTTTATGGAAGAGTTGAATGACTACCATGAGGTTGAAATCCATAACCTTAAGTGTGTTGAATAAAGCCTTGTGGGTGGGGGCAAGAGAAAATTAGATGTCAAACATGTCAGTCATAGTGAAGTCCTTGCCATGGGCTGAGGGCATCAGTGGTGAACACAAGTCAGCAAACACAAAGCATGAGGTCCTGCCCTGGACAAAACACCCCTCTGTGTATACTTACTTGGGGATAGGGAGCACATGGTAATTCATTTGTATGTATATAGGATTTTTAAATTATTGTTATTTTGCCATAAGGAAGTATTACTATCTATATAAATATTTATCATATCTTGTATAATATGCTATTTAGGATATGCAATGCTGATGTAACACTAAAACATGACAATACTTGAAGATGCCTATCATCACTGCATTCTGGCTGGACCAAACTGTGGGTCTCTCAAGGTCTGCCTGTCACAACTCTAGTTTGTGTCACTTTCATAAAGCCACCCAGGGTTAGTGTTTTGTTGTCACTAGGAGAGTCTGATCATGACAATCAACCTGGTCCATATAGATACATGTTTGGAAGGGTGACCTGCTGAGTGTGAGGAGGCCCCACCATAGAACACATTCAAACATATGATGAAAACAGTGGAGAAATTCTATGATTCGCACAGGTGTCCTCTTTCCGATTGACCTTGTCGCTGGTAGTCTCTGTGAACCCAAAATTAGGGTGTATATGCACGATTTGCTCAAATTTATTATTGTCGTTATTGCCTGTTTTACAAGGCTGAAAGGAATTGATATGCATTAGTGATCTGTGTAGCTTAGAAGGAAATTGTCAAATGGATATTTGTTTATAATTTGCTAGAGCCACCATTTTATTTTTGTTAGGTGAATATATTTATACCTTGTGGTAAGCACTGTATGTCTATTATTGCTGTACCAGCACTGGAAGCAATGCACTGAATGTTTCCAGCCCAGATACTGAAATGCCCTTCTCCCTGAGCATGCCGCACCACCACACACGTCTCAGTGGGTGTGTTGTCAAACAAGTCTCAGTTGGTTTACATAATATAAACAAAAATACAAAAAAAAAAAAAAAAAAAAAAATCAGGATAAGGGCTAAATTACATAAATATAATGTATTTCATCTGAGATATCTGTAAGCTATTAGTTATTTGGTGCTCACCTTTAATTATTAATACACTTATTAAATATTAGATTAGTCTGGAGCTTGTGCTGCTCACTGTGTCACCAACACTTGGTTTGAAGCAATCCCAGTGAGGAACACTGATTGTGATTTAATGCTGTGGGTATTTACCTGTATTGTGAGAGCATTTCAAAATATTATGCATTATTATTAGTAAGCACTAGCTATGTATGATTAAGAATCATTGATTCCTACTTTTTCTGTGTTATGAAAAGAGATATACTCTATTGACCTCTGCTGTATACCAAACCAGTCGTTCCAGTCGTTGGTCTTGTTCTTTTCGCTGCCCCGATGAAAGATTGGGATGAGCAAATTAGAAATTTGAGCCACCTAGGGCAGCCCATTTTGATGGTTTTAAGATTAAGCTTCAACATTGTTTTCTTAGGACAGTTGTGTGGCTCACTAGCTGTGTTTTATTTGATGTTTAGCTGATGCACTATATGATACCTGCCTTACTCTGAAATATTTAACCAAACCTGCTGATGTTCTTACTACATTCATTCCACCAAATAGGAGCTTAGATTATGCGTATTGTGCTAAGCTGAAAGTTCTATTTAGTTTTTATTTGTATACACAGGACGGCACAATACAGTGAAATTTATGGCCTGTCAAACTTGAAGATATGTAGCAAAATTAAGTTAACATTTTGATTTTTATAGTTTAGCGTAACTTTTCAACAACACACAAAAATAATTGGCAGGGGATTGTCATTGTACATCAGAATTGGGTGTGGGTACTTTGGCTCTGTATGCCAATATGCTGGTGATGCATTGCCTTAACATATGTTGGCTCTGTACTGATCCATAGGTGATACACTGCCACACTTGTGCTAGCTTTGTACCCTGACCAATGGCAATTCCTGGCCACATATGTTGGCTCTGCATGGCAACCAGCTGGTGATACATTGCTGTAACACACATGTAGGCTCTGTACATCGACCCATTGGTAGTACATTGCTGTAACACACATATACATACATGCTTATACAGTATATTTTCTCATCCACAAAGATGTAGAGGAACTGCAAGAAACACAGTATTTTGTCAGGGTCAATGTTGTAGACATAATAGCTGAATAATAATGATAATAGGCAATTACCAATGCAAGGGAGACATGTCTTTATCTGGCTTGGAATGCTATGGTTGTGACAATTTTTCACACTGCTCTACCTGGCAGCACCATCTCTGAGAAACGTTAGTCCTTGGTTCTCATTGCCTGAATGTGGTGGCCATGGGTGGTATCTCAGTCAACTGGTTCCTTGTCCTTTGCCAAACAGAAGAGTACAGGGAGTCCTCATTACTTGATTGCCAATAAATCAGTCTTGTGTTCGTGAATGGATTTCTCTTGGTTTTAAACACTGATGTCTGGAAGATGCTATGCAATTCTTTGAGCAGAATCTAATGTGGGATCAAAGGATGACTATGCCATTTATCTTTTTGCAAACTGTGAATGAATGTTATTTTCTCTCTCTCTCTCTCTCTCTCTCTCTCTCTCTCTCTCTCTCTCTCTCTCTCTCTCTCTCTCTCTCTCTCTCTCTCTCTCTCTCTCTCTCTCTCTCTCTCTCTCTCACAGTGGAAACTAGAAAGTTATTTATTTAATGCTGTCTTTCATATGCACAAGAAATGACAAGTTTTTGATATCTTTACAATATTGTCAATTTTCACATTGTATCAATTGTTACAAGAAAATGAGTATTCCTTGTGCTTGACTATGCCAGAAAGTATTGGATCTGGCTGCTAATGCTATTGATATTGGAAGTGCTAATTACTGTTGGGCAAAAAACCCAAACCCGTGTTCCACATTCCGGTGATAATTCTTAGTCATTGTAACCATATCAGGTGTAGATAGACCTTATATTCTGTGGCATTTCAAACTGTGACTTCTCTTGCATATAGCAGTGACCAAGAGGCAAATGATTTGGCTGTAGCCCCTTGAAGACGTGGCGGTTGGTCTCACAGTAATGTTAGTTGCCAGCAGCAGGGACACTCGGCACATGGTCTGGTTCTGTTCTGCTTGTGTCACTTAGGTTTTGTTTGTTCTTTCCTGCGCTGCTCCTTTCACTGACTTGATTTGAGATGGTGCTACCAAATTATTGTTTTTACTACATGTACTGCTAGTCTGTCTTACATATATCACTGCTCTCTGTCTTTCTCTGTCTCTACCTATCTCTCTCTCTATCTCCTCTCTCTCTTATGCCAACTTACATTTACTGCTTTACCGTCCAATGAAGAAGAATGCTTCACTTGATCCACGATACATAATATGACCCAAAGTTAACTAAAATATTCCTTGAGAAAATAGTAATAATGATGAAGCCAGTATTAGAGGAAGTGACTCAGTTCTTATGGGGCTTCAGGTATATAGCTTACAAAGATTTCAAGTTGTCACCATTGCTGTTTTTACTTTGTTGCCAGCAAACACCTTTTATTCAATATTTTTATCCAAGTTTATAACCTCAGCATACCAAATAAACTAAACATATATTAGAATTAGATGCCATACTATGGAGCTTAATGTTCAATTCTATTCTGTATTGCTGCCATTTTCTAGCCCAATAAGAAAGTATTAAATACTCTACACTTCTAAGTCCAGTAAGGTTATATATAGGTGATGGAAGGAATCCCTTGAATTTGCTACATATTAACATGTCAGTAATACAATATGTGATGAACCTATCCATATTATGATGCATGGGACTTGTAGATTCTGAATTCAGTAATGATGTTAGAGATCGTGATTTATATTGTTTTACATAACTAGAATTTGCCGGTGATGTCACACTCTGCTTGCTAGTTCCTTATGGTGGCCGCTTCCCCCCATTACACTTAACTGTGGCCTTGTGTGTCAAATGTTGGTAGCTCTCAGAATCTTGGGATGTGTTGCCTCCCCTCACTGTGACCCTGGGAGTGCCACACACACCCTGGTGAAGGCACTCTGGGCACTGATGCCTCTAGACCCTGCCACTGTCTGCTGGGGCCCACATGTTATAACAAGAGCCTTACTGCAGGTCTGTAATTGAGTGCATATGTTATGTATCTTAAAGGATGCCAAAGATTTGCTGTTATTGGTGTCTGTGTCATAGTGGATGTCTTCTTGACTGTTCATGTCAATGGTTGTTTCATATCTCCCATCGTTTAGAAACTATGGAACTGTAGGTCTTCCCAAAACGAGATGATAGAAGTCACATATGAGTTTTGCCTTTGTCCCAGCAAGGTATTTTTTCATGAAGTCAAATTCTGAGGTATTGTCTTACTCTTCCAGTTACATACTTATCATACTCATGTTCTGAATATACCTTTGGGCCATTACAAAGGGATGTGGCAGTGCACATTTCCTAACCTCTCAAATGGTATGCCCAATAATAGCAAGTAGCTGTCTTTTCCTGTATGGTAAGCAGTCACTTTAGATAATGGCATTAGTTGTTATTCCACAAAGTTGTTAAGGATAGTTCTTTCTTGTGTGATCAGGTATTATAATATAGGACTACTTGAGAGAAACTGTAGATATAGTGGAAGCACCAAGCGTTCTCACAACCTTGGTCATGCAAATGGGTCAATACTTCACTCCTGCACCAGCTGCTGTTAATGAGAGATATACAACTTAAAAGTGTAATCGAGCAGTTCCAAAATACATATCATTGATCACTGAGATCTTGAGCCAGTGATAGTGATTGACCATTATCATCAGTTATTCTCCTCTATACTCGGTTTTAACATTAAGTTAGAGTTACATGATTTCTGAGACAGTGTAGTTGTTCTCGAAACAGCTAAGCTTGTATGATTACCAATAGGTATATGAGTTGGTTTTCTGTTTTGTGTTTAAACAGTTTTAAGTTTGTTATTATGTTGAGAATAGTTAATATGCATATTTAGAGTGTGAATAGAAGGCTGTTCTGTGAATGCTTACAAGTAGGAGCTGTTGGATAAAATGAGACGAGATTGAACCACGTGGTTGTTTGGGAGTATTTCTTGGTCTCTAGAGGGTAGTGATGGAAAATCAAATAGACACAGTTTATAGTAATAACCCAATACTGCTTTGATCTGTGGCCATTGACACTTATGATGTCAGGAGCTTTATTGGGTGGTAGCATTTCATGGTGCACAAACAGGAAGGCATGCAGGAGAGTATTTTTATGAGATCAGCATTTATGTGCCTTATGCAGGACGTATGAGACACACCTTTCTTTGTAAGCAGTGATGCGAGTCGTATTGCACTCCACTAAGGCACAAAACTGCTGTTCTGGACACATGCTACCTGTGGCCCATTCCATCTCCTCTCATGTTTGGTGTTTCTTCCAGTTTCCTTCCTTAACAAAAAAGTAATTGAGTGATATTATGGTGGAATTTAAAGTTATACATGAATGTGCTTTTCATTATAGCTATATTTAGCCATGTAGACATTATATGATTATAAGTTGATGAGTGCAATGAAGTGTCATTCATGGAACATCTAAACATTTTTTATATTGCTCCAAACTGGTAGCAAATTTCCATTTATATTTACTGTTGAGTTATTTGAAAAGTAGGCATTGGAGGGCTTTGAGAGTGCAAATGGTAGTTTAGGTATGATATTACTTAACATTAGAGTTAGATGCCTAATAAGTAATCCTATATTGCACCATATGACTTACAGGTATTGAGTCTTGCTCGTATTGATGAACACGTGTAGTGGACACATCACAAAGCTGGGATGGTTCAGTTGTTTTATTGTTCTTTTCTTTCTTATGTATACATAGTTATGGAACAGAATTTGTTGATATTCAGAAATAACTATTGGTGTGGAGCTCAGACTGTGAAACTTTTGAAAACTGTGATTGGGGAGAACAAAGTTGCAATATGGTTTAATAGTCTTAATTCAATATGTAAAAGACAGGTTTTCTTTTATTATCATTTTGAATGTTATTCATTCCTTGTCACTGAAGAGATTGAAGTGAAATGTTGTGATAACATGCAATACATAAAAGGTAAAGGCTAATTATTTTCACTGTTTGTATGATCTGTTTTCAGCTTCCTGTGTTTTTGTCTTGAGAGGAATTTTTATGGTGATCTCTTTATGCATATTTTTGTGTTTTGAAATCGTGTTCAGATCTAATAACCCACATGTTTTAGCAGTTTGGCTGAAATACACGTACCACGAGACTTTTGTGCTTTACGGTTTTTATTTTTTCTGGAATAATGTTGACACTTTCAGAACACATGGTTTGTACACTAAATCTGAAAGTTTGCTACAGTGCAAAAACCAGTGGTTGGAATATGTTATTCTGAGTGAGTTTCCTGAATGGATTAAGATGCACCATAGAGCTTATCTCGAATGGCAAGATATTCCTGTACAGGCTCCACAAGAATTACTCTTTGCCTTTTAAAGGATGCTTGCAAACACTACAAAAGTGCTATTTTGATTTCTATATATAAGTATTATGCATTTATATATATATATATATATATATATATATATATATATATATATATATATATATATATATATATATATATATATATATATATGTGTGTGTATGTGTGCATACATACATTGCATGAATTGAAGATAATTATAATTTATCACTGCGAGAGTAGTTTTGACACATTAATTGCTTAATATGTTGAAGCACCTCTGATATAGCCAACTTTGGTGTTAATCGTATTTTAGCTGCATTCTTTCAAAGGTATAACTTCTGTTGACCATTTAGCCAATAATGTGTTCATGGTAGTAACTATTGGACAAGTAGTTCTTTAAAAGGCTTTGTTTCAGTGGTGTGGTAATCCAGTCTGTGATTTTTCCTGTGCGGTTTGCAGCTACTGAGGTTGTTGGAGCCTATATTTGGCGGACTGAGCAGGCACACTCTTTGACGGGGATCAAACAAAGGGCATGAGATCCATGACGGCGGGTGCAGGGTGGCCTTAGAGAGCGTAGCCTAGTGCTTGGTTAGGGAGACACCGGCTAGGATAATCTCAAGAGTTAGTGTGGACGGCTGGCGTTGGCAGAGGTGTTGCACGTGGTCCCGGGCTCACTTTAATACACTTATCGCCAGATCCTTAATAACTGTGTCGTGTGCTATTGTAGAGGAGCTTTTGGTATAGTCCAATATTTAATCTGAGGATGGTTGTATTGTAGTGGCTTTATTTTGTGTATTCGTCTCTACTATATACTACGTAGGTATAATTCATTTTCATTAGACTGACTTCATTATGGGTATTGACTGATAATGGCTCTCCATATCATTTTGTGGCATTTCAGCCTATTTTGGCATCTTATTGTAAGGGTCTGTTGATTAGCTTTGGTCCAATGCAACTTCTATTGTATCCAAGGGAGTCATAAAGCAACAAGATTAATATTTAAAAAAAGTTCATATCAGCAAAAAATTTATGCATTTCTTTTGTTACAGAGTTGGTACATACATTTATTGAACAAAACCTAACCATATAAAAAAAAAAATATTTAAATATTCTCTTTAAATACTTACAGCAAAGATTTAATTATATTGTGATAGCTATAAATACTATAATGAAATTTTAAGTATGTACCTGACATGAATGGTGCATTCAACGTGTGTAGACTTGTGGGATACAGTAACTTTTTGACTGGTCAGACTAAACGTGTTCAAGGGCACAATTATTTTTAGGGAATGCCTTTCTTAATGGTTGTGGGTGTTCCAAGGCTGTTGCTCACCTGGCAGTTAATTTTTAAACCTAGATGCAATAGATTCTAGTAGGTGCAAGGATTCTGCAGCGTATAGCAACTACACACTTAGCTTAAGGTTGATTTGCCGACGGGATTGGCGAGAGCAGCGGATTGAAGGAAGGTTTGGTCAGCGTGTCGTGCTGGGGGAGTGTTCTCATCAGGTCCATCAGACGTGCACAAAATCCATTCACCTTTAAATGTGTCCCCATCTGCTGGTTTATGTTCATCTCAGGTAGTGCAGTAATTCTAAGAGTTTATTTATTGTTGTAAACATTTAATAAAGAGCCGTGCCAAACTGTTACTGAAAGGTTGAAGAGTTTATTGTAAATTTCAAGCTGTAGCTTCTCAATCCTCGCTTCAAGATGAGGGAAATTTATTTTCTCAGGGGGTGAAAGTGATTCTGTGATTATTTCTTGTCTGACTAGATCTTGTTTCTTGTATATTTTTTGGTTCTTAACACTGCTAGTCACCAAATTTGATACGCATGTTCTCCAGCAGTATAAAGGTGTATCTCAAAAAACAAAGTATCTGAGGAAAATGGACGGACAAGTGTTGGTAGACTTGCCTGCCGTGCCGTGGGGAGCATCGCTGTGTCCCCGGCCCTGTGGCTTGGCTGTGGGGCTTGCATGCATGTGGCTGGCAGTGAGGGCGGGGGTTTGGGTGTGTTGCTGACCTATCGGGTGTTGCTGGTGGTATAGAAGAAAGCTGGGACGTGATTTTGCTCATTATCTGCTGTTTGCCGGATTTGAAATTTGTATATCATCCAGGTGAAATACTATTACTAAGGGTTTGTGTTTCCCTCTGCTCCTGGAGGGAACTCAGTGGTTATGTACTTGCAATTCTCACACACTCTTGTACGGAAAACTGAAGGGTTTGTCACCAACGAGTTTTTATCTGTGTTGCTAAGATTATTATTGCCCCCAATTCCTTGGGCTTAGCTTGGAAGGCTAAGTTGCAAGCTTGCCCTTCCTATGCCAGCCTTACTCATTACATGTAACACACAACAACAACAACAAAATACACACACACACACACACACACACACACACACACACACACACACACACACACACACACACACACACACACACACACACACACACACACACACACACACACACACACACACACACACACACACACACACACACACACACACACACACACACACACACACACACACACACACACACACACACACACACACACACACACACACACACACACACACACACACACACACACACACACACACACACCTCTGTTCCCGGTAGAAAGTGATAGTCATTAAACTTTACTACACTCCCCATATTGCAGTTGTGTTTTGCTGTGAGTGTTCTGTTTTGGAGACGCTAAGAAGTTATACAAGTGGTGGCTTAGTGTAGATAACAAATGGGATGGGTCTTATCACAAGTGACTTTTGTTTGTCCCACAAAGAACAACATTTCTAACGTTGATTTACTGTTATAAGTTTGTATATCTTTGGTACCAAGGGTTGTTTGGTTATGTAATCTGGTCATTTTGGGTGTCTTATGCATGTGAAATAAAGGGACAATATAAGGTGTATGTACGTAGTAAGCAGAGGTCATTTTAATTAGTGAAATTTCATATGGAAGAGTCTTTTAAATGCTTATAGAAGGTAGTTTTATTCTATTAGCGTCATTTCTGCTCAAGATGCTTGGGATGGTCTTTGAGCACTCAGTATTCTACAGCCAAAAATTGTTACTCAAACCAAAAGAAATAATCTAAAACACAGAGGGATGTACTTAAGTTTGTACTTAATGGATATCAAAACTTGAATCAAACACGTTTCCCAGCATGGTTGAATTGTGCTAAGTGCTACAGGGAACAGAACTTTGTTACTAATACGTTACAGGTGCTGTAACGAAAGCTCACATTGAATCTGTTGTACGTATTCCTCAACTGTTTAGTACAAGACGGTGTAAAATTTTATGGTACGTATTGTGAGGGCAAGTCAGGTGTGCTGCGTGCACCTGCGACTGTAATGCTTGTCACCTTTGTCCCCATGTTGACGGAGTGGTAAGTGTTAGTACACCCAGGAATTAGTTCCTATGCAAAAAATTACCATAGCCGAGATTGTTACATACTAGGTACGTAATACATGCCCACTGTGTTTGGTATTTATTGTTACTGTGATTCCTGTCCTGACTGTTACCAGCCGTCGTGCACCCCAGGAGGAGCGCCGTGGAGCTCTCTGGCAGCGTCCGCTGTTGTGTGTCGTTCAATAGTCAATTCTGTACACAGTTATGTGATCCATCTTGTGTAGGTAATCACTGTAATTGATCATGTACAAATAAGTTTAATTGTAGTATTTCTGCCATCTTGGAAGGTTTGCGGTGTAGTCTGATTGACGAGAACAACACTCCAGATTGATTTGTTAATTTTTAACTTTTTTAATTTACAGACACTGGATACAGTCAGTGTATAATTAGGTATTAAGTACCAAATTGCTATTTTTTCTAAAACTTTATCAACTTCTCTAAAGATTACATACTTAATGTTGCACAGTGTGTGTGTGCGGGTCTGGAGTTGTGTTCTTTATCAAGGGGCAAGAATATGCCTTTATCCTATCTGGTATCCCAGTAAAATTATTTATAATGAACTCAAGAGCGTGTGAAGGACAGTGTGAGTCTGGTGTGAAGACTTTATGCCCTTTGGGTCCCCTGGAGGAGTGGCCTTTGCTGAGCTGAGCGAAATAAAACCAGTGTAGCAATCAAGTCTGACTCTTATTGCACTTACCTCCGTCAACACTCCATGTATGGCTGCATGGTCTTATTTATTCACTTATTTGTTTATGTTTTTACAAGTGTAGCTGCTATCAAACTTTCCTTTCCTCACCCTACCTCGTGCAACATAATGTGTATCTGATTTTTAGGATTGGAAGAATAAATTATTATGAGACTAGTAATTTTCAAACAGCTTTCTCAACACACCTAAAGATTATTAAGAAGACAGCCATCAAGACTTAATCAAATCCGAGGTAAGAGTCTATAAAAGATTACTTTATTAGATTAAGAGAGTGATCTATTATCAGGAAGACTTGTGGTTTCCTTTGTTTTTTTTTATGTGTTCATCTATCTGTATCTATCTATATCAATCTGTCCAATTTTCAATGAATTAATCCATTTGATTATCTACTGATCTATTAAACTATCTATCCACTATACATATTACATCTATCTGTCTGTCTGTATCTAGTATCTGTCTATCCATCTATTTACTACTACTACTACTACTACTACTACTACTACTACTACTACTACTACTACTACTACTACTGTAGAGAGTAACAGGTGTGGGAGTTTAGGCAGGTGAGTCGAATAATTGGATGTCTAAACGCGAGTAACCTTTCACTTTTTTGGAACGAGTGATGTGTGCGCCTGTGTGCGCGTATGTGTGCTTGTGTGGTAAAAAAAAAAAAAAAAAATCGTGTAATTCTTTTCACCACGGTCGCCTGCTGGTAACCCAGCCAGCCTTCCCCATTACGGAGCCAGCTCAGAGCTCATAGACCGATCTTCGGGTAGGACTGATACCACAACACGCTCCACACCGGGAATGCGAGGCCACAACCCCTCCGGTTATGTCCCGCACCTATTTTCGGCTAGGTGAACAGGGCTACACATTAAGAGCCTTGCCCATTGGCCTCGTCGCGCCCGGGACTCGAACCCGAGCCGAGTCGGCTAACCACTACACTACGCGGTGTGTGTGTTTGATCTGCTGCAGTCTCTGACGAGACAGCCAGACGTTACCCTACGGAGCGAGCTCAGAGCTCATTATTTCCGATCTTTGGATAGGCCTGAGACCAGGCACACACCACACACCGGGACAAAAAGGTCACAACTCCTCGATTTACATCCCGTACCTACTCACTGCTAGGTGAACAGGGGCTACACGTGAAAGGAGACACACCCAAATATCTCCACCCGGCCGGGAATCGAACCCCGGTCCTCTGGCTTGTGAAACCAGTGCTCTAACCACTGAGCTACCGGGCGTGTGATTCACCTCGGTCGTCTGCTGGTCATCCAGCCAGTCTTCCCCATTACGGAGCGAGCTCAGAGCTCATAGACCGATCTTCGGGTAGGACTGTGTGTGTGTGTGCGTGCGCGTGCGTGGATGCGTGACGCTGTCACACAAGAGCTTTACATTCTATGCATGGGTGAAGAGAGAGAGAGAGAGACGGTGTGTACATACGTATCATGAAAGGGTCGCAGAAAGGTTACACGACTTTTTAAAGGAACACATCCAGTCCTTTCATTCTTGCATTCACTTTTGGTGGTTGAAAGAAAGCAGGTTTTAGTTGTATGTACAGTTTATTCCGAAGTACTGGGTGAGGGATCGAGGTTATAATTCATCTCAGGGACAACGATATGAATGACACTGAACACTGATGACGTGTAGTTTTCATGGGAGCCCGACAACAAACACCAGGGTTGCCCACCGCCCCGCGCTTCTCAAGCTCGGGCCTCGGCGTCTTGGGAACAGAGATAGGAAGTATTCGTGGCAAGCCACCTCACGTACGTATTTTGTTTTCTACGTATATTTAGCCAATGTTGGGGTGCATCCGTCAGTCATTTAAATCTAACTTTAAGGTAATGGAATCAAGAAGCACCACCACCACCACAACACTGACTGACACCCGTGCGTTCCGAGTCGTTGATAATGTGTTCAAAGAGGAACGGCCGCGGCGCCATCTACTTGAAGAGTATCTTCCTGAAGGCTTGCCTGAAGTCCTTGTTAAAGATGGTGTAGATGACGGGGTTGCAGGCGGAGTTCATGTACCCCAGCCAGAAGGCGATGTGGAAGCCGTGATCTGGGATGTGGCAGGAGGGACACAGAGGCACCAGCAGGTACAGCAGGAAGAAAGGCAACCAGCAAGCGATGAAGGAACCCATGATGAGGCCGAGGATCAACGTGGCTCTCTTCTCTTTCTTACGAGCCAGCCGCTTCTTGACCTTCTCAAGGTCCAGAATCTTGGTGGACACGCGTCCTACGTCAATCAGCTCTCGGCGAGGCTTAGTTAGCGTCCTGATGGGAGGCGGGCGCACCTTGCGGGGGTGCTCTGCCGCTGGCGGAGGCACCGGAGCAGCGGGCTGAACGCCGCTCTTTGCGTTTGCTGTCTGGTTATGTGGCGGGCCTCCCTTTGGAGACGCGCCGTGGGGCTGCGGCTCAGTAAGTGGCTGGGCTGCGCCCTCGCCGGCATGGCGGACACCCTTCCCGGTCTCGTCCCAGGTCTCGCGGGCATCCTGCTGCTTGGTTTTGGAAGGCGCGCCCTCTCCCTCCTTGGCTTCGTCATTGGCGGCCTCCATATCCTCGTGAATCCTGAGGTGATACACCAGCACCTTCTTGGTGAGCAGCCCCGCGCGGTGGCCGGCGCCGATGTGGGCGTAGAGGGCTGCGGAGGGCGTCCCGCGCCTGGTGATGGGTCTGCTCCTGGCCAGGCCGCGGCGTGCTCTTGCCTTGGCAGCGTAGAAGATGCGGATGTACACGAAGATCATGATGCAGCTCGGGATGTAGAAGCTGCCCAGCGCAGAGTAGATGACGTAACTCAGCTCGTCCGAGACCTGGCGAGAGAGGCGGGAGCTGTATGTGTGATTCACGACTGGTGTGTGTGTGTGTGTGTGTGTGTGTGCGAACGAGCGCGCGCTCACACGTTCATGCTATATCTGCAGGGGTGACATCAACAAGAACAAACAAGCAAACAGGTGCCCTTCGCTTCGTCTCTCGCGGCGCCAACAAACACTCAGGCTAAGCAAACACTGCGGAAGGCACGGCACTCCTCCCGCTCTTCCCACTCCTGCCACTCTCACGTGCTCTATTCCGCCCAGCTCTGTGCCACCCGCCCCGCCCTCCCCTCCTCGATTCACCTCGCCCCGCCAGCTACTGCTTCCGAGGCGTGAGTGCCGGGGCTAAAGTGTCGCGTCTGAACAGCTTCTCAGGGTGTCGCATGAACCTAAGACGACGCCGTGAGGGTATCCGGGAAGTGTGACTTAATTAAAGGGATACATACATACATACATACATACATACATACATACTACATATAGCAGAAGATCTAGAAAGAGGTGATGGACGAAAGGACAAACTAAGGAAGAACTGACACTCAAGATCAAGGAATAAAATGGAAACAAAACAATAGATAAATTCTAGACAAATAAAATAAGACGAAAATGCTGGATAAAAAAAAAAGAAAGAAAAAAAAAGAAATAGACGTAGAATGAAAGAAAATTTACGGCAGAATTAAAATGAAGATAAAGAAAAGAAAAATGACGGCGTCAAAGTGACAAACGAAGGAAACAGAAGGAAAATAATGAACGAAAAAAGAAAAAAAAAACTAATGAAAAAAAAATAACAGGAACAACACAACAAATTAGCCTTAAGATAAAATACTGGATAAACTTGACTTTCGGGATGCAAGTTCACGTAAAGAGGATCCCGCCACTCCGCTAAGTTGGTGTTTTTGCGTTACGTCTCATCAGTTTTAATGTTATTGTTGTCGTACATGTTTTCCTTCCAAAGGGTCGCCGCTGTGTTACTTGCCGTCCTTTCCTCAGCGCTTCTTCCTCCCCTTCAGAATCGTTGTTTTTTTTTCTCTCTAACTACCTTGCTAATTTCTCTCTCTTGGTTCCTTGTTCTTTCCTCCTCCTCCTCCTTTTCCCGACTTTTCCTTTTTTTTTACCATTTCTTTTTATCTTTCGTGCTTTCTTTCTTATTCAATGCCAGTAAATATTTTTCTTTCTTATTTTTACTTGATTTATCTTTGGCGCTTTGCCTGATTCCGTTTCTATATACTCCCCTCCCCCCCCTCTCTCTCTCTCTCTCTCTCTCTCTCTCTCTCTCTCTCTCTCTCTCTCTCTCTCTCTCTCTCTCTCTCTCTCTCTCTCTCTCTCTCTCTCTCTCTCTCTCTCTCTCTCTCTCTCTCTCTCTCTCTCTCTCTCTCTCTCTCTCTCTCTCTCTCTCTCTCTCTCTCTCTCTCTCTCTCTCTCTCTCTCTCTCTCTCTCTCTCTCTCTCTCTCTAAGGAACTCAACAACAATGACACGTTTACAGCAATCGATGAAGACGTCCACGGCAAGACAGACAGGCAGAAGGGTGCCTTTGTAGTCAGCCTCTGCAGGAGGGTCTTGTCGCCGCTAAGAGGAAGAGGTCGTGGCGGTGTTGCTGCGGGGTCACGGGGTCGTCGAGAGAGGGAGCCAAGAGAGTGGTTGTGGGAGGAACCCTTTGCGCCACCAGTTCCCCCACTCCCTTTCTCTTGCGTTGGCAGGAAACAGAAACAGCGGGAGAGGGGAGAGAGAAGGCTTTGTACCAGGAGAGGGGAGAAGACGGAGAAGAGGGAAGGGAAGGGAGAGAACGCTCTTTGTACCGTGCCTCCCATTGCCACTTTGATATTTGCCCTGGTCCGCGTGAACGTTTAGCCCCGCCAGTCAGCTTTAGGCCGGGGCGCTGTAAGATGTTTTCACGCTCCAGGGAAAAATTGCTCCGTTTGCAGGTGTGTGAGCCCGTGGGACGCTCCCCTGGGCTTTCTCCCATGCTCCCATGCATGCTCCCTCTCCCAAAGCCGAGGTGGAAGGATACACGGATACACGCTGGGGAAGGAAAATTCAAGGACTGGTGTTTTGTAAATTAGAGCCAGCGGAAGAAAGAGTCATCTGAGAATTAACGAAGTATTTTCACTGCGCTAATTAAATCCTAGCCGCTACAGGTGACAAGAAGCGACGCGTTACTACATCATCCCCACCCGCGCGCACTCTTCCTTTTTGTTTTAGCCTTTAACTTCATTTTACCTCGTTAGTTTGAGTAGTTTTCGCAAAGTTATTTATTTTTCCGCCCCTTGGAGCCGCGTAACGTGTAACAGACTGTGCTGGTTGTTGTTGTTGGTTGCGTGTTTATACTACTATTGTAATAAACTTTTATGGATCGACACAACCTCTCGCATATGCAACACTAACTTGATTATTAGTTTTTTGTTGCGATGTAAATATTTGTAACGTGACTCGCGGCCCCGGCACATTATTAAAACAGCGAGCACGTCCCCCCTCCTGTCATGGCGAACGCACGGAATTAAAGTTTATGGTGATTCTTGTGTGGAAAAAGATCCTTGATTTATACAGCGCTTGCCTCCCTCCCTCCCTCCCTGCCTGCCTACCTACCTGCCTTGTTCCCGCGATGACTCCCAACTTTTATCATGATTACACGCGAGGAGATGACACTTAATTTTGCTGCTCTTTATACTACACTTATCTTTTACACTTACGTTCATTTTAGAAGTCTTCGCTCTTTCACTTTGCTGTTTCCCTCACTCTTTTTCTCTTTTTTACCTTCCCTTCCTGCTCCTTCCTATCTCTTTCCTACTTTGTCTTCCTGTTTCTCCCCTTCCCCCCTTTCTCTCTCTCTCTCTCTCTCTCTCTCTCTCTCTCTCTCTCTCTCTCTCTCTCTCTCTCTCTCCACCATCGGTCCGCCCACTCCACCCCATCCCACCCGACCCCGCCCGCTGCCTGCAGCAGGTGGGTCGGAGCCGGCACCAGTTTGGCCAAGTTGCAATATCCAAACCTTTCCAAACACATTTGTAACATTTATAAAATCAGTAATCCATGTCGGAACGCAATACTCGGCCTGAACTCCAACTAGACCCAATATTGCACAGGAAAAATTGTTCATCACACTTGCATATTGCGTACACCACCCGCAACTTTTATGCCCTTTTTCTTCATTTAATTTTTACAATATTAGATTACACGTGGATGTGGATGTATATATTATTATTTTCCATATAAACATCGAGCCATTATTCAATATCCGATGAGTGTAATTTAATAAAGCGGCCAAGTTTTAAAACAATAAATATACAAAAGGAAAAAAAAAAAAAATGCGTTACTGGAAGCGTGTTTGTCTCAGTCGCTATTAGCTTAACCCGCAGCGGCGCCACCCCTGAGCAGGTCATCCTATTTATGGCTCTACAGCGGCGATAATGCGCCAGGATTAGCTTGAGCTCAGCGTGGGCCAGGCAGGGACGGGCGAGGCATTGCATGATGACAGTATTATGAAGCACTTCTGGATGCACCCCATTAGTTTCAGAAAACTCTAGTTGAAAAGACTTGGGATTTTAAGTGTGTTTCCGTGATTCTATTAACAAACTAACAAGCTTTCTACAACATTAATAGGAGAAACACTCTTGAGAACGTGGCTAATCATCTTTGTGGCCTTGGAAAATAGTCGAGATGAGAGAGAGCAAAGCGTTTCTATATACAGGCCAGGGGACACGCCTGCTGCTTCCTGGCCGACGATCGCCACGCCACCCCGTGAAGCTCACCGTGCACTTGGGGAAGAGGTCCTGGGGGCGGGTCTGCTTCCACCCAAGGAGCGGCGGGATGGACACGAGGCCGGAGAACACCCATACAAACACGATCATGGCGATGGCTCGCTGCGGCGTTCGCTTCTTCATGTAATCGACAGTACGCGTGATGCTCCAGTAGCGGTCGAGGGAGATGAGGCAGATGTTGTTAATGGAGGCGGTGGAGAGCAGCACATCTATAGCGGCGTGCAGCTCACACCACAGGTCGCCGAACACCCAGTAACCCATAAGCAGGTTGGCGAGGCTGAAGGGCATGATGAGCAGGCCCAGCAGCAGGTCAGCCACAGCCAGCGACGCGATGAACCAGTTGGTGAGGCTGTTCAGGGTCTTCTCAGTGGCGATGGCCACGATCACCAGCATGTTGCCCACCACCACCACCATCATGGCCGCTGTCACGAGGGTGGTGATGACCGCCACCTCCACTGTGGTGTAGCGGGACGGGTACAGCGATGCGCCCCATGGGTAAACCCACACTGTACCGTTCCAGGCCGTCACACTCCCGTTCATGTCTTGCATCCTGCCTCTGCCGACCCCAACGTGGTCCAAGAAACCCTCGGCATCATCCTCCCCTCTCGCTGTCAAGTTGTCGCTCATGTCATCCATGGCGGAGTGGTGGCGCTGTTTCCGCCAGGAAGACACAGCGCGTTGTGACACAGCTCGGTGCTTGTCAGGTCACTTCACATTTGGCAGTCTGCTATTGGTTGTCAAAAGAAGCAACAGGTGCACTGCACGAATGTTTTCACTAAAACAAATTCGTGATAGAACAGTGATTGTTTCTTACCGGGAGTTTTAAAGACAAGAAACTTTCCGCGACGTTTTTTTTACTTTGGTCCAACACACACGCTGGAGGAACCGCCGACACCAGAGACACACCGTGGGACCTGATTGTCTGTGCTGGCCCGCCTCGCTCCGCGCCGGGTGTCCTGTTTCCTGAGCGGCTTGCTCTTGACTCCCATAGGCCACCGACACTAGCGCCTCGCCTCGTCAGTAGTCCTCGTTCCCGGCGTGGCGTCACAGACCACGCGGTGACACGTTCCGCGTGGCCTTGGGCAGGTGGGTGCCTGGCGCTCAAGTGGCGGAGCGATGGGCCTTCCTCTCCTCCCCAGCACAGCGCGCCGCTCACTGGCGCGGCCTCCTCGCCCACACGCCGGCGGGGAGCCACAGGTCGCTCTCCCGCCCTAAAGTGGGGCTGTGACATTCTGCATCTCTACTGCCGCCTCCATGGACGCTCCGCCGTCAATCGTCCTGCCACCGGCTGGTGCCTCCACCCCATGTGTCGGGCAGCCAATCCTCAAAATGGTTCGCGTGTCTCGTGAGGACATCAAACCCTCCCTGTCTCCCGGGGGAGGCGTCCAGTCAATGTGGGTCAAGCCTCACCTGCGCCACCAGGGAGAGGCAGAGTCCCGTGTAACTCCAAACTTCACTCTGTCAAGCAGGAGACTGCAGACTGATCTTGCTAACTACATGCCTCCTTCCCCTTTCCTGCGGCCTCGCCGTACAAGACTTTTTTTTCTCTCAACCCTACTTTGTCCCTCTAATGCAAGAGTTAATTAGTAGTCTTAATCATTCATACCTTTCTCTGGTAAACTCTGTAACTCCCTGCCTGCTTCTGTATTTTCAACTTCCTATTACTTGACTTAATTTAAAAGGGAGATTTCGAGACATTTTCTCCTTATTTTTGGCTAACTCTCTCGGACCTGCAAGGAGGCTGGCAACTGGGTTGGCCTTTTTTTCCCTTTTATGTTGCCCTTGGTCAGTTTTCCCATCTTACATAAAAAAGACTCCTGGTCAGTTTCACTGCAGGTCAGTCTCCTCCACAGATAAGTTACCCTTTCGCAGGAGGAACAGAGACACCTGGTGGTGGGAAGCCCGTCTAATTAGTGACGTCACGGGAGCCACGATTCCAGAAGCCGCAGCGGCCAGAATGAGTGAGGACGCGCGTGGGGCACCCGGCATAGGGTTGTTTTTTGTTGCTATTGTGGTGACTACAAGACTAAGGAACATGACGTGGCGGAGAGGAGAGACGAGAAAGAGTCATGTCAGTGAGGAAGAAGACGGAGTGGCTCGAGTAAATGAAAGAGGTGAGTGTTGAGCTGTCTTGTTTTGTGGCGAGGCCCGCGGGGACAGCACGAGGCCGCCGCAACGATTGTGTAATGTGTGTGTGTGTCATGATACAAATAGTTTGTTATTTAGCCTTGGATGAGTTTATGGAGGAGGAGAAACGAGTCAGGTAGGCCTGAAATATTGGGAACATTTAGGAGAGAGAGAGAGAGAGAGAGAGAGAGAGAGAGAGAGAGAGAGAGCGAGCGAGCTCGAGCTCGAGCTCCTTCCACTTTAGGTCGGTGTTGGGTTGTCACGATTTGCTGCTGATAGGCTTAACTTTTTTCTGTTTTTATTTTATTGATATTTTTCATCCCATATTTACAATTCTGCAACAAGATAGCCTTGTGAAATACGAATTGAAATAGCAATGAAAGGCGAGAGTGGTGATGGCGGAAAGCAGTAAAACGAAAAATAGGAAGTGGAGTTTTGGTGGGTCGTCTTAAGGCCACCAGTGAAGTTGGTAGCCCTGAGCAAGACGCCATTGGCCGGAGATGACGAGAGATGACGAACATGATCTGTGGCAGCGAGCCGAACACCGCAATAAACCAACCCATCATGCCCGCCACTCCACGCCTGTTTACTATTGATGAGGCGCCACCACCTTACTTTTACGAAGCGTCTCTCTCGCTCTCGCTCTCGCTCTCGCTCTCTCTCTCTCTCTCTCTCTCTCTCTCTCTCTCTCTCTCTCTCGTGCCTACAAGCGTGTGTGTACTGTACTTCTGTGTGCGTTTCAATGGCTGTTCTCTGACGTATCGCTATGACAGACCTTAAAGAATCGTGACCCAGAACAGATGTTATTTTGTACGGTTAGAGGCAGTAATTATGATATGTTAGAGAGAGATTGCTGCAGTTACGCTCATGAAAAAAGTTACGCCCATAAAAAAAGAGAATAAAGAGAGAGAGAAAAAAAAGGAAACCACTTACAGGCCATTATTTGAGGTTTGCATAGTAACTCTTTGATGGCGCCCAATGTTATTGCTATTACATTCACTTCGGTGGAGGGACTTGCACCATGTATACCTGAAAACGATTTAAAACAATTATTATTTTCGGACAAGTAAATATTGGTTCGGAACAATAAATACTGAGGATTACATTATTAGGCAACATTTAATGTGTGTGTGTGTGTGTGCTAACTATATGAAAGGACTACCTGCTAAAGGACAGGCCGTGTGTTGCAGCTTCCACTGTTGTCTCGAACAGAGACTCGAATCCCGTGGCTCAGATTAAACCAGCGCAAACTTAGCAAGTACTCCATTTCTGGCAACAATTTAACCTTCTCGTAATCAGCATCTGGACTCCTGAGAGCATATCTTGACACCTGGCAGATTTTATAATTTTTGCTGGAAAATAAATACTCTTCGGGCAAGTTTTACAAGCTAACACAGGTGTATCGTTGCACATTAATGTGGCTGAAATTTAAGTCAGTTAATCTCATGATGTCTGACTGCCTATGACATCGTTTGAGCCTCTGTTTATAATTTCAGATGATATTCTTAAAACATTATATTTCTATCAAGGTAAGCAATTTGTCATTTTTAGTGACCTCAATGGGCGTATACCGATGCATACTTTCATTTGAATGTATCAAACAATAGGCAAATCCATGTAATGTATAGGAAATTATCTGTGGGGCGAGACTCTCTTGATCCCAAAATGCCTGACTAAAGACACTCTTCTGCTGCGTCTTCAGGTTTCATTATGCTATATTGTGGCCACGGCTAGACAGTCTACTATCATCACCGCCATCACCACCGCCGCCGCCGCCACTACCACTACCACCTACACTTCACCAACACACCTAGCACTGTCTTCGCACTGTACTCGTTTCAGATATTTGTTTCAGATATTTGTTTTGAGTTTTGAGTGTGTCTGTGTGAGTGTATGAGTGGTGAATCTGCTGCAGCGCTGTGGTGATGGTGGTGGTGTGTAGGTGTGGTGGAGAACGGCTGTGGTAATGAAGGATAGTGATTTGGTGATGATGATGTATAAAGTGTGTGATTGTATGGTGGATAAATGTTGCTTTTAAAAGGGTTTGGAATAGTGAGGCTGTAAGAGTGATGATAGTGTTAGTGTGGAGCCCTATATATAGTCTTCTTCCTCCATCTCTACCCCGCCCCTCCCCATCCCCATGCCCGGGTCTTGCCAGGTGGTGGGTACAGTGTCGGGAAGGAGTTCGTTCTTCGTCCCGCCTGCCGCTCAGTGACGCATAACTTTGGGTGTGTTTTTATCAGTGCGTTAAGCAAAGCGTTCCGTGTTTTAGGCCTCGTCTCCGCTCAGCCTGGCACGAGTCACAGCAAGGTTTCCGTGTCGTGAACCTGGCTATTCAGGACACACACACACACACACACACACACACACACACACACACACAACACAGCGTTTTTGTAGAATGGAATCAAACCAAAATGCACAACCTTGCATTTGTAAGGCATGCCTTATCTTTATCGTTTCCTTCCTTTTCCCTTCATTTCTTCATTTATTTTTTTCCCTTTTTCTACCACTTCTCTCTCTTCCTCCTCCTCTTCATCCTTATATCGTCTTTGCTTCCTTTTCCTGCCCTTTCTTTCTTTCTCCTCCCTCCTTCCATTCTTATTTTTCCCTATACATTGTCCCGAAGGAAGACAAGGACGATAACAATGAGGAAAACGAGGAAGACTCTTAGAGGTGAACAAGAATACTAATAGTAGTAATGGAGATAATTGCATAGTAGTAGCACTAACCGCTGCAGCAATGCCTAAAACAGAATAGCAACAGGAGCAGTAATAATAGTAATTGTAATTGTCAGAGTAGTAACTGTAGCAGTAGTAGTAGTAGTAGTAGTAGTAGTAGTAGCAGTAGTAGTAGTGGTAGTAGTAGTAGCAGTAAAGTGATAATAATAGCTGTAGCCTGAGCATTAAGACTATACCAGTAACCAGTAACCCACCAATACAAACCTGCAGTACGCCAGCCTGACGAGTAAATGGCTGAACCCACTAATCATTACGAGGAACGGCAGAGGATAACAAGTAGCAACGTACATTAGCCACCTTACCCCTTTGATTCCATTCCTCTACACTAATTGCTACTGGATCCTCTACTGGGAGCGTTGCAGAGGCTTTTGTTCAGGGCAGTAGACAAGGAAAAGAATCGCGGTTACTGTAGCGTGTAATTATAACTCTAGATTCTGAAACGCTCCTACACCGCGCCAACACTTCCTTTGCATGGCTTTACTTCAAGTGACACAAATTTCTATGGTTTTTCTACAGTTTTGAGAGAGGTTAACAAGATGTCTACACTATTAGCGGTAGGGACACTCTTAATTACCAATCTAATAATCACTATTGCCTCTGAAAATACTTGTGGTGAGAGAGTGAAGTGTTTTTCAGTACCTACTGAAGCACTGCATCAACTAACAGCGAGAACCGGGAGGGTTTTTGTTGTGTAGGAAAGTAGACAAACAAAATAATCTCGTGTACTGTAGATGATAATGAGAGACGAGGAAAATATTATTAAGTAATGTTAAGAGAGTGAAGCAAAGAGAAAGCGTTCACTGAAGCTTCGTTTGCCTCGACAGATGAATCTTATAGTAGTCAAATTGACAAATTAAAAAAAAACAATGATGGTACTGTAGCTTATTTGGTGTAGAAAAGTACATAGAGGCAGCATTAAAATAGCAATCACCTCCCTGTGACAAATTGAGGGCATTAAGCGTTAATTAAAGCAGAATTTCTCCAGGCGTGTGTAGCAGTGACACACTCAGAAGCCTCAGCACACCCCGGTGACATGCTAACAAACAGAGACTTGCACTTTTGCTCTCCAGACTCACGAAGAACATCAAAGTTTGCGAGTAATTGCCGGAGAAAGTTGAATATTCCATGTGTCAACAGAGAGCGGAGCAGAGGAACGCACCACACGGGAACTATTTTTTTCAACGAGGCTCGCGGAAGAATACCAGGACGGAGCATGACGTCATCAAGGAGAGGAGTGGTGACTGGTGAGGGTGGTTCCTGACTCTCCCTGGGACGTGGCGGGGTGAGTGTGTGCCTGGCCTTGTGTGCTTTATTTTGTATTTGATGTTTGTGTGGTGGGTTCCTTCTAGTTCTTGGGGTGTGGTGGTGGTGGTGGTTGTTACTGAACGGTGTGTGTGGGTTTGCTACATCAAGATTAGCTCATTAAGTTAAAGTGTGTGTGTGTGTGTGTGTGTGTGTGTGTGTGTGTGTGTGTGTGTGTGTGTGTTCTCAGTCCAGGGTTCCCAGTGACGGTACGAAAGTACCATTTTGATACTTTTTGTTAGTAGCGGTACTTTTTTACGAAGTTATGTCAAACTGGTACGAAATTGTCAGGGAGGAAAAAATTTATACCTTTTGCCAATTTAGTAAGAAAAATTATACTTTCTGAGCAAATACGTAAGAGATTCAAAGGACTCAGTGATGTATTCCCCCTTGCTAAAAGCCTTAGATCCTGCAGTAGCTCGAGTGACTTGGATGAAAAGTTTGGTACCACTTTTCACAACATTTCCACAATTCATACATGAATCAGAATACGATCAAGTTAAATGGGGGGTCACTTGCTTTTCATGACATACTCAGTACCTCAGAAAACCCAGCTGAGTTTTGGTGCTCAGTCAAGAAAATTAAGAGCAGTGATGGGTCATTAGTATATCCAAAACTGGCAGATTTCATGCTAATTCTGCTTGTCCTTCCACTCTCATCAGCTAGAGTGGAGATAATATTTTCTCAGGTAAAACTTATCAAAACTGACATCAGAAATAGACTTAATACAGAAACAGTTAATGGCCTCTTACTAACCAAGGGCAATGGTGGTGCTGTCAATTGTTTTGAGTGGGAGCCAAGCAATGCAATGATATGCTCGGCTCAAGCAGCATTCAAGAGCAAATGAGATGTGAAGTAACCAAAACTATAAGATTAGGAAATCTCTTACTTATAGCTTTAAGAGGAGATAAAGCATTTCAAGCTCAAGTAAGTGTTGAATGTGCACATGCAGTTTTGTTTAGGAAAGGAGCCTGGATGACATTATATTGTGTGAAAAGGTGAAGAGAAAATTGGGGCACTTAATTCCATATATGTCTCATCATGAAGGACACCGTTTTATTATACATAGGATTATACACAGAATACCATAGGATTATTGATTTATCTCTAGTGCTGAAAACACCAAAGACATAATTTATGATGTGAATTGAGATTACAGATCTACAGTACTATAGTGCTATAATGTTCATACGATTCTCTATCTTTTTGCTAAGTGATATATATATATATATATATATATATATATATATATATATATATATATATATATATATATATATATATATATATATATATATATATATGGAAACATTCCTATACTCAAGACGAATGTTTTTGTCTATGTTTAAGTAACTATATATCAGGGTTCTATTACTCCAAATATAGGCTTGTCATATACATAAGATTTAAATGTTGATCTATATATATTCTGGAGATATACTTATTATGTGATATTATGCCAAAGTCAAGTTTATTTTTCATATGTAACATTACATAGTTTCTAATATACTATTGAATATAGTTTTTTTTTTTCAAAGCAGTAAAGTCCTAAAGGATTTTCTTATGAATTTTAGTGGTGTACTTATGTAATTGTGTGGTAACACATCAATTGCAGATGTTAAGTTATTTCTCAGTTACAGTGTTTGAAATGTGATCTTATTTTTTTCTCAATATTGTATATTATGTGCAAACATACCAAAAGATGTATTATTTTTCCATATGTAGATTATAATTCTACAGTGTGTGTGTTATCTTAATTATAAGTTTTGAATATTTTTTTTTACACTCTCTCTCTCTCTCTCTCTCTCTCTCTCTCTCTCTCTCTCTCTCTCTCTCTCTCTCTCTCTCTCTGTGTTCATTATGTTGCAGACTGACACCCGTCATCGCTGCCAGGCGTAAGAGTAAGGGTTTAATAATATTTTAGTAATTTCCTCATTATAAAATATTGCTTAGCAAAATCAATGGTGGGTACTTTTTTGATACTTTTTTCAGCCGTGTGATACTTTTGTACGTTTTGGTAGTTTTAATGGTACGTTTTTGTTTTTTCCACTGGGAACACTGTTTCTCACGCCAGTGTTGGATCATGAAGGGGAGTTAAAAGTTGGCTGTGTACTGAGGGGCTGAGTTTCTTGGAGGAGAGGAACCAAGAGAGATACGTGAGATGTGTGAATAATCTCAAGCTGAATATTTTGTCACAAGATTTACTGTGTTTTCAGGAGTTTCCCTTTGTCTTCTGGGTTGTGGTGGTGGTGGTCGTGGTCGTGCGGGACTGTCCAGGAGCGGATGAGACGTCCAGAATGGTTCCTACAGGACGAAAGAGAAGTGAGTGGCTTGTTACGTGTACTGGTTTGTTTCTATGCATACTTAGGTGAGCTGAGTGGTATTGTTTGGTATTGCTTGGTATTGTTTGATATGTTCTTTTCCTATTTGTGGTGCCCGTGTGTAGCTGTTCCCTGAGTTTTTCTTCATCTTTTAACGTATTTCTTTTGTTTCCCTCGGTTATCCTTGGTGGCGTGTTGTTGGTGAGCTTTGTGGTCTAGTAACGTTCCTCCTCCGGCGTACTAAACCGTTAGTGCTCGTTACATCTTCTGGCGCGATTTGATTTAACTGCTTTACCTCCTCTAGTGCAGACTGATTTATAACTTCTCAGCCTACAGTACATGGATTTTTGACATTACTTCTGCTAATATACTTGGGCTATACTTACACGACAGCTTCTTTGAAAAACACTCGTTCTATGATTGCTCTAATGATGGTATGTGATAATTCGCAAAGACATTCCTATACAAAGATCCTTGTTATATCACCATACATCTTGTCATCTATTACAGGATAACAGTTCTAGCAAGTCGGGATGAGGAGGGAACAAATTTGAGGTAGACTGAGTTTGACGTAGATGGAAAGGAAGGGTGTAAGTAATAGACCGAGTGACAGTAAAGGAGGCATGGGATAATAGAAGGACAGCCAAAACAACCTTAAATTTTTCCAGTACGATAACTTTCTTAGGCTCCTGGCGGCAAACCAGAACAACATTACGAGGCGCTGCTACCCGGCTGAGGGAAAGGATGTTCAAACACTCGTAGCGGTTGCTACGATCACGTTAGCGCTAAGGTTACCGTAACCAGCCTTTAATATGAAGGTTATGTTTTTAATTTTGAATACGCATGTGCAACAGTTGATGTATTTTTTCTGCACATCGGTTTCTAAATTAACTAAGACATTCCTTTGCACATGGGAATCAGAGAAAAAAAATTCTAGCGCTGATATGGGTGCCAAAAGACTAATAGACTCACGAACCACGAACTAAGCGGTGCTGGTAGGATGTTACAGGCAAGCATTGCTAAGTCAAGCCATATAGATAAACAAGACTGATAACGAATCTTTGGTCACGTGGGGAGCGAGACCGCGGGAAGAAGCGGGAGGGGGCGAAGAGAGGGAGGAGGAGGAAGTAAAATGGTCGATAGTTCGCAAGACGTGGAATATTAAGGCGCAGGTACGCGAGAGACGAGACTATTAAGGAGATCGTTGTCTTCCTCCTTTAATCGTCACCTTGCTCCTTTAATCGCCGCTGAGGGAGTGCGGGGAAATATCTTGGCTTTAATTTTCTTCCACCTTCATTCCGCCGGCACCAGAAATGACGCCGCGCAATGCATGCAGTCCTCTCCACCACCGGTAATTAGGAATTGCGGCGGGCACGGCAGAAGAAAATAAGTTTAGTTTTGAGTTAACCACAATATCGGAAAAAAAGAAAAAAAAAAGACGAGAAAACAAAGTAATAAAGGGAATGAGTATATTAAGAGTGCTGTAGTTTATTAAGGTATACTGAATTGTGAGGTTAAGTATATTCAGTATGTTTGGTGTAAGAAAATATAGTGGGATTTTTATTTATGTTGCCCTGGGCCAACTTTCCCTTCTCACTTAAAAAAATGACGTATCGGTGTGTTAGAAGCGTATTGTAGTGAATTGAAATGTATCAGATTGCGGGGATAAGTGTATTGTGCGTATTTTGAGTACACTACGAGCTGTATTAAACTATCTCAAGTGCGTCATTATAGATAATTCGAACAGTACATCATTATTACAGGCAGTACATTATTAGTATAACGCTGTATCAACTACGCCTGTACCTGTATTCCTGCGTATCATTAGTACAAATCACCTGTATTTTGAGCGCATCAATCTGTTTTCACTAATTCACTAAACAGGCAAACTGATAGACGGACAGACAGTCGCACCGCACCGTCAGTAATTAGCAGTGGCGGCAGGAGGAGGAGGAGGAGGAGGAGGAGGAGGAGGAGGAGGAGCAGCAGCAGCAGTAGCAGCAGCGGCGGTGTGAAAGTTCAGTAGTTTTAAAGTTAATTAATTATCGGACAAAACTGCCGCACGACCCTCGCCTGCACGCATCATTGTCTTAAAGCCCCGCGGAGGTGAAGCGGCGAGTGTCACGACAGCATGCTACTGGACTGGAATGGTTCATAGTGTGTGTGTGTGTGGGGGGGGTTTGAATTTGTTCATGATATTGGTTGTGGTGTTTTGATTGGATTTTGCATTGTTGTAGGTATTGCTGCTGCTGCTGCTGCTGCTGCTGCTGCTGCTGCTCTGCTCCTCCTCCTCCTGCTCCTGCTCCTGCTCCTGCTCCTCCTCCTCCTCCTCCTCCTGATTATCACTATAGGCTGCTGCTGCTCCTCATAATCATCACTACCTATCTCTGAATGCTGTGTTTTCAAGATGAAATTTGACAAAATTCTACACGTAGGTGCATTTAAAAAAAAAAAATTGTGATTAGACTGCTGTGTTTTCAAGGGATTTATTATTATTATTATTTTCATTATTATTATTATTGTTATTACTATTATTATTATTATTTATTTTTCTTTTATTAGAAAGTGGCTTTTAAGAGAAATTTAATATACTTTATCATACTTTCTTTTTCCATCCCCGCTTAATATAATATGAAATAATTGTACGTATATTATATCTTGCCTGTCCTTACCGTGATCTTTCCACTCGTACAGCGGAAAGGTATAGCAATATAAATCTAATAATTTTGATAATTACGTCCAATACGTTACAAGTCTTCCCTCACATCTATAACTTACCAGCCAGCCTTCACTCTCATCACAAGTCAATTTTCAGCCTTCCCTCACATCTATAACTTAATAGCCAGCCTTCCCTCACATCTAGAACTCAATTCCCAGCCTGCTCTCTCCTCGCTACGTAGCAGAACAGCGCGGCGCCACGTGCAGGCTGGTCCTCTTTAACCATTCCTCCGTGACACTCAAGTCGACGCTGGAATGTTACACAGCGATCTTTCTTGAGCCCCAAGTCTTCACGCGAGCTGGGACATTCGCCGTCACATTTCCTGTAACATTCCCGCAGGCAGCGGCGTGTGTGTGTGTGTGTCCCGGTGGTCGTTGGTGCGAGGGAGCGGGAAGGGAACTCAGCCCTCCGACACGCGAACAATAGTCGTAATGGTTCTATTGCCACCACGCTAAACTCCCCATTACCCGTGGCGGGAAGGGCGGCGGGGAAGGGTTGGCACCCTTGACGCTTGTTTCGTGTTTGTGGGTAATGGCACCGAAAACTGCGTGGTGGAATTAGAAACCATGCTGTGGAATTAGAAACTTTAGGGGAGATATTAAATACTTTTTTTGTGTGATTATTAACTTGATTATGGGATTACTAAACTTCTTATGGGATCAGAAACCACGTGTCCGGACCGGATTGAAGATTGCGTTGTCGGATTAGAAACCATGCCGTGGAATGAAAAAAAAAAGAAAATAAAGGCGGTCGCATTCAATACTCATCATTATAACTGTTATTTCAATTTTTGTTTGTTGCGACATCTTGACCCAACCAAAACAACACCTCGCGGGGGTCAACGGGTATGCTGCTGTTTTTTTGTGCCAGCTCTTGGCGTCGGCCTCAATTTTCACTAGGAAACACGAAACAGTCCTGCGTAATAAGAGTGAGTGGCTTGGCGTGTCGTGTGTGGGTTGCCAGCGTCCGCAAGTAGTTGCTGACGCATTAAGGATTCAGAAACACTTTGGTCTCTCACCACGATGACTTGCAGGGTTCTCAGTAATGTTTCTTCTGTTATTAATGCAAAAATCGTGTTAACACCTTCGCTATCGTGCCGGTGGATATCATATCGCGGCCGGAAGTTAGTTGTTAAATTTTGTGGATCCCGGCCTCGTAAGCATTCTGGTGGTGCCGTCATAATATATACTGCTACGTGTTACCATACGCAATGGAGCAAAGTTATTAATTTTAGACGGTATATTTGTTTGTGTTGGCTTGAAGACACGGTATTAGCTACTGATATCTGGTATGTCTAAGCTCCTCCCACAATCACATCCCCCGCCCCCCAATACATTAGCCAATTGGCAATTAGTGATCACTAAGTATGGCATGACGCGATGTGGCCTGCGTCTCATGATAAGATATGAATTAGTGTTGTTTTGATAGTCACATTTATGTCTAACTAGTATCTCCTGGCCTTTTCTTATTTTTGCCTATCGCGAACGTGTGTGTGGCGAAAATGCAGGAAAACGAGGGTAATTCTGACTCAGAATACGTACCAAGAGACTGATGATGACTATAGTGAGGAAGGTAGTGAGGGCAGCGTCTGCAGTGACCTGTTCGAGGAAAGTGAAGTGAGGAAAGTGATACGAGTAGGTAGTAAAATGATAGGTGATAATATATAGTCGATTGTTGACTCCTGCTGGGAGCTGATGCAAACATTTTTGGTAACGCTCGTCCTGACGCCCCGCAGCAGCAGCAGCAGCAGCACCGGGGATAAGTGTTTTATAAGTGCACGATATACGTAGTTATTTATTTTTTTTTTATGATTAAGTGGTTGATAAACTGTGTCAATGGATGAATGAAAGCTGAACAGTACATCAACGATAAACAATCATCATTATGGTGAGTAAACTCGTAGCCTAACCTCTAATACCCTATTATGCTGCTGGTACTCCTCCTCCTCCTCCTCCTCCTCCTCCTCCTCCTCCTCCTACTCCTACTACTACTACTACTACTACTGGAAGCATACTACTACTACTCATGATAGCGCTACCATATATATTTTTCTTTTCATTTTTCATTTATTTAATTGTCTATATTATTCTTTTTTTTTTATCGTTATTGTTGGTTTCGTATGTCTAATATTTGCAGTAAATGTGCAAAGTGTTCATAATCAGAAATACGAAAGAAAACTACAATGGGAAAAATGTTTGAGTGATGGTGTGTTGGTGGGCGTCATGTGGGAGTTGGTGCCCTGAGGTGGTGTTGCGTGCGAAATAATACTGTCCATCCATGCTAAAGTATCTCATGGGCTCCACTCCCCTCTGTTATCTTTGTTCAAACCCGTGGATAGAAGGATGTATGGAACTGATATCCCAACCAGAGTAAGCACGATCATCAGTTGTCATTATAAGCGAACACAACACATTATCAGTAGTCTTATAATCTTCCATTTATCAAGTATTTGAAACCTCCAAGTAGCTCCGGCAGGCACAGTTCCGTGCGATACCGACATACCGTCATGCACTAACTTTTGAAGTAAATAGAGAGTTTCACATTTCTTTTATTAAGGTAGACAAAGAAATGAATCACGGTGCTCCAGGCAAATTTTCAGTGAGAAATGTTCTCCATTTACTAATTCATGATAAAAATTATTAAAAATTGGTCAAAAGCCGCTACGTATACCTCTGTCTATTGCTCGCTCACAGTAGCGCGCGGTGGGGCGGTAGCCAAGGGGTTGATCGGTCACTAAAACCCTAAAAGGCTAAACACAATTAAAAACCTGTCACCACCACGACTATGATCCTCAAGCTGCTTCTGCTAATAATGTGGAAATCTTTTATTAGAACCGTAAAAAACACTTTGAAAATAGTTTTAATTTCATTACGTCTACAAAGGTTACAAATATTATTAGCCAGAGTTTGTAGAACGTTCTCCTATTTGTAACATATAGAAATGTATTACATTTATCTCTAGAACCATAAACATCCTCTTTAAACCCACCTCACTTCATCACGACAATGTTCAAAGGCCACAGTGATGATTAACCGTGTTCTCAAGACAGCTGCTTCCGCTAATAATGAAGAAATCTTTTTAATCTGTCACTAGAACAGTAAAAAGTCTCTTCAGAAACCAGTGCAACGTCAATTAGTCTAGAGCCTTTGGAAAGTAGTGGAGATGCGGCACAGAAGCCTTTCAGAACACCGTCTTAAGCCAGATAGACAGCCGCGGCGGACCAGTATAGTTGAGCAAAACACTAATAAATAAAGGAACAAACTGCGGCTAAAACAAGGGTAGTATATTTTTCCTGAAGAAGACGCAGACGGGGGAAACGGCGCCACGTGTTCCATCTTCATTAATAAGAGCAAACCTGATTATTTACCTTGGCCTCGCGTGTTCACCTGCAAAGGGCACGCACGCACGCGCACACATGCACACGCACACACGCCACACATGTAAGCCCTTTGTTATGACTGCAGTAAATTCCCAGGATCCCTTTTATGTTGTTTATAAGTTGTGATTGGCGGCTAGTTACTGTTTTTTGTGTGTTGTAGTGTGTGTTGTGTTGTGCAGTGCGGTGGGGAGAGAGAGAGAGAGAGAGAGAGAGAGAGAGAGAGAGAGAGAGAGAGAGAGAGAGAGACAGAGACAGAGACAGAGAGACAGACAGACAGACAGAGACGAGACACAGATAGACAGACAGACAGACAGAGACGAGACACAGATAGACAAACATACAAACACACGTCAAAGAAACCGACACACAGAGAAGCCGACACACAACCAAAGACGGAAAGACATACATACAGACATACAGAGACACAGACACACACACGCCACCTCCATAATTCCTTTGCATTTATCATTACTATGCGTGTTTTGTTGGTCTGCTCGCTAATAGTTCTTGTGTAATACCCTTGCGTGGTAACAAGCTCGGTACATTGTTACATTCGGTCGTGTAATATTGTGTTTGTAATTTATAGTTTATCATGGTGTGGATGTTTTATAATTTGCTTTCGTACGAATATTTATTTATTTATTTTTTAATCGGGAATATTATTTGGGTTTTGTTTTCTCTTCAGCTGTTAAAAAATCTTGCCTTCAAATGATTTTCTCGTGAAACTGCAAATATTGTTTCATTTTACGGCGAGTGTTCTTGTTTTCATAATTTTCCCTTCAATATTTTATGCTTAATATTTTTTATAATCTTCCCTTCAAATTGGGAATGTTAATATTCTAAAATCTTTCCTTTTTAGCTGCGAATATATTTCCTTTTTTTCTTTTACTAACCTTTTTTTTTTTTTTTTTCTTTTTACCAGCACATGACTTCTTCCACTAATGTATTCCGCTGATCCCCCTCCCTGCTGTCTGCAAACCTGAATATTCTCACGTCTTTCTTTTTAAACTTTATTCCCTTTCATAATTTCCTACCGTGGCTTCTCTTGGTGAAGACTGGCAAAGTTTACAGTCCTGGTTAGAAGACAGAGTTAGATTAGGCAGAGATTAGGAAGAACATGATGGCGAGAAGTAGGCAGATAGGTATTTCAGGGTAGGTTAGGTTAGCTTAGGGTAGATGTAAGGTTAGGTTAGGTTAGGGGAGATGTTAGGATAGGTTAGGCTAGGGTAGATGTCAGGTTAGGGTAGATGTCAGCTATGCTTTATTCAGGAACTGCCACGTGTATGTCTGATGGTTTGTTTGTAATTTTCCCTTTAGCTCAAGTCGATTAACAAACACACCGAGCTTCCTTCCTCTAATAAAAATTTTGTCTTAACTCGTTCAGTACCATGACGCGTTTTCATATTCATTCTGCTTACTATTTGGTGATATACAGCTTCAGAAACTTGTATGGGGGATTAAGATAGTGAAAACTGGCCTTTAATGTTCTGACTTCCATAGACCTTTCTTAATGTCTATAAAATGGTCTAATCGTACACAAATCTCCAAGATAAAAAATGTGTCCCAGTATCGAAGGGGCTAAGCTTGAGTCTTAGATGCGAGGAATCTGTCTGGCTTTGTAAGGAGACTGTCAGCGGATCACAGGATGAAAAGAAAAAGAAAAGAAAAAAAAAAAGAAAAAAAAGAAAAGGAAAAAATACCTGCTGGAAATATGTTGGACTCGTATATTTATATAACTTTTTTCTTTTTTTTGTTTATATCAACATGAATGCAGCAGTTTTTTTGTTTATATTTTCATTTTGTTATATTTTCATGTGGTAGGGAGACACCAAGGCCGAAAAAAGAAAAAAAGACGAAATAAGAACAAAAATATAAAATGACCCAGTTCATAATACCATTTCTTCTCTTATGTGAATGCATGAGAAAAATTAGG
>NC_059277.1:9859769-9887269 GCF_017591435.1 Portunus trituberculatus
TTATCTTGCTTTCCCTTTACTTTACTTTCCTTACCTCACTTTACGTCCCTTACCTTACTTTACTTTATCTCAGTCTACCTTACCTTATTTTACCCAGGACTTGCATCTTAGTGGTACAGACAATCAGTCTTCGCAAACTTCCTACCTTTGCAAGTTGTATTAATAATCTTGAAATCTTGTTCACTACATTAACATATCTGCAACAACAGCAAACTAATAGAACCTCATTGAACACGCAGAAACACATCGTTAAATTCGTAATGAGTAAGAACAAACGGAGCATTTCTGGCTGGAACACAAGTACAGGCGATTAAGAAAGGATAAAACAAACACTAATTAAGAATAAACAAATCATTCTGGCGGGAACAAATGCAAACGGGAGAAAAAAAAAAAGGAAACTAATGAAAAAGGATAATTTGGCTTTTAATTAATACTTGGATACTTAGGCGAGCGTGATTGCAGGTGCTTTTAGGAGATGACCTCTGCTTAATCAGTCCTCCAGTTCATTGCCAAGGTGGGGACTCGGGTCTGCTCTGCCTCCCCTGCGTCAGTATTTGCATCCATTGTCTTGCTTTCCGTCAATATCCTTCTCACTGCTTGAATATTTAATGAGTCTGCTCGTAATGCCACAGAGACAAGAGGGCAGGGAAGGGCAATGCAGGGCAGGGAAGAGGACAGGATGAGATGGAGAGGAGAGAGGTGGAATAAAGAGGCAGGAGTGAAAATAAGAGAGGAGAGGGCAAGGTAGGGAAGGGAAGAGGAGAGGACAATAGAATGAGATTAAAAGGAGAGATGGAATAAAGAAGGAGGAATGAAAGTAGAGAGGAGGAAAGGAAAAGAAGTGAAGTGAAAGGAGAGATAGAATAAAGGAGAAGGAATGAAAGTAAGAGGAAAGGAAAGGAAGGAAAGAGAAGACAGTAGTGGAGAATGAGGTTAAGAGAAGAGAGAAGTGAAATAAAGAGGGAGGAAGAATAGTAATAGAAGAATAGGTAGGGAAATAGGAATGCAACGATAAGAGAATGAGATTAATAGGAAGATACAAACGGGAGAAAGGCGGAGGAGAAAGAGATAATAGATGGAATAAAGAGGAAGGAATGAAATGGAAAAGTGACAACAAAAAGGATAGAAAAGGAATATTGAAGGAAAAGACAGGAGGAAAAAAACAAAAGAAAACGAGAGAAAAAAAGCAAGATAGGAAGACGGAATAAGGAAAATGGAATGAACGTAAGAAGATACAAGAGATAATGAAAGGAAGGAAGGAAATAGAAGATATATTACACTAATAGGAAAAGAAGAGGATAGAAAGAAAACTGAAGGTGGAAGTAAAAAAGGAGTGAAAGTAAGATGAGAAAGAAAATACAGGAAAAGAAGAGACATGATAGGAAATGATAAAAAGCGATAGAATAGAAAGATAATAGGAGTAAGTAACAGTAAGAAAATAAAAGGCGAGGATGAAGGGGAAATGAAAAGAACAAGAAGAAAAAACAAAAGCAGGGTAAGGGGATTAAGGAAAATAAGAGGAGGATGAGATAAGAGGAAAGTTTGGGTAAGAGGAGGGAGGAAAGAGGAGAGAGAGGAGATGATCTGAGGGGAAAAAGAGGAGGAAAAGGATGATGCAGGAGAGGGATAAGGGTTAAAAAGTCGCAAAGTTGTAAGGAAACAAGGACTTGGGGGAAGTATCCATCTCACTACAAGCCTGAGTGATGAAAAGGAGGAAAAGGAGGAGGAGGAGGAGGAGGAGGAGGAGGAGGAGGAGGAGGAGGAGGAGGAGGAGGAGGAGGATAAGAGGAAGAGGAGGAAGAGGAAGAGGAAGGAAGAGCCCAAACAGCAACAGACCTGTTGGTCCTTTCGAGGTTGTTTGGTAACTACTAACTGGCTACAGATAAGAGAGAAGACAGTACAGGAGAAGGCTCCTCCCCACCCACCACTCCCTCCAGCTTTCGCTGGCATGGAAAATAGCTTGGAAAAGTACCATGCAGTATGGAAAAACTGACATGGAATTTTCACAGGAAAGGACGAGGACGAGGACGAGGAGGAGGAGGAGGAGGAGGAGGAGGAGGAGGAGGAGGAGGAGGAGGAGGAGGAGGAGGAGGAAAAGAGGAGGATGTGTGTGTGTGTGTGTGTGTGTGTGTGTGTGTGTGTGTGTGTGTGTGTGTGTGTGTGTGTTTAATTCACCACGGTCGTGTACTGGTCACCCAGCCAGTCTTCCCCATTACGGAGCGAGCTCAAGACCTCATAGACCGATCTTCGGGTAGGACTGAGACCACAACACACTCCACACACCGAGAAAGCGAAGCCACAACCCCTCGAGTTACATCCCGTACCTATTTACTGCTAGGTGAACAGGGGCCACACATTAAGAGGCTTGCCCATTGGCCTCGCCGCTTTCCACGTGTGTGTGTGCGCGCGCGCGCGTTTGTGCGTGCGTGTGCGTTTGTGTGTGTGCGTTTGTGTGTGTGCGTGTGCGTGTATGTGGGCGTGTGCGTGTGCGCGCGCGAGTGCGTGTGTGTGTGTGTGTGTGTATACCAAACCACCGCCAGTTCAATATTGCTCGTTCATTGATTTGCCGCCACCTCTCATCGTAAATCTGGCGGCTGGTATATTTCCGCGTTTTCTCTGTCGGTGGAGGAATCAGTTATCCAGAAAAAAGAAGAGAGTGGACGCAGTATTAACCACATATGTCAGCTGGGTCTCTTAAATTGCGGTATTGACACAACCGCACCGTTAAAACCTTCCTCTTCCTCCGCGCCACTCGTAAAAGTCAATATTACTCGCCCTGTACTCTATATAAATTAAAAGTGGGAAAAAAAGACAAAAATATGAGTTTCTTGTCTTATTTTTATAGATTTTTCCTTCTTGATTTTTCTTCTGTTGCGTTCTTTGATTATTTTATGGCTTTTTTTTTTTTTTTAACTGGATGTTATTTGTAGTGTTCTCTGTATAGAAGTCTCACTCTTTTCTTAATGTATTTGTCCTGTACTGTTTTCTTGAATTATATCACGTGTTTTGCAGTTCAGTAGATTTAAGTGTTCTTCACATGCATCATTTCCTTTCCTGCTACATTATTCGCACTATTAGTAAAAATGCAAGTGTCAATAAGTTTAAATTTTTTTCAAAAACTCAAAAACTGATGACATAACGCAGTTAACAAGTTTTGCTCTTTTCTCTATTCCATTTTCTTTCTTTTTAATTCTCAATGATTTTTCTTGAAATTCGTAGTAATTTCAACCTTTTATCGGGTAATTGAAAAGTACTCGAGGTGTCCTGGAGTAAATAAACACGAATTTCAAGTATTCGATACCACTTTGGTATGTGATCTAATTAGCCAACGTGATCTACTCGAGTCAAATTCTACTTTGGTATACGATCTTCGTTTCATTTATTCATTATAGCCTAAATAGAATATTTTATATATATATATATATATATATATATATATATATATATATATATATATATATATATATATATATATATATATATATATATATATATATATATATATATATATATATATATATATATATATATATATATATATATATATATATATATATATATATATATATATATACATTTATAAAAGAATTGGTAAAAAGTTATAAATAATAATAAAGACATCAATAGTTAAAAAAGAGGCAGTGAAACGTACTTATATATATATATATACAATATACACATTTATAAAAGAATTGGTAAAAGTTATAAATAATAATAAAGACATCAATAGTTAAAAAAGAGGCAGTGAAACGTACTTATATAAGCAGAGGCAGTACTTGTATTACGAATACTATTACAACTATATAACAGCGCCAATGGAAAGGTTCGCGGTGTGCCTTTCAAATCAAATGGGGAAATTATAGAAATTGTAACTTCATCTCCAGAATTACACAGTATGTATTAGAAAAAGTATCGAGCTTTGCTGGACTTTTTATCATAAGAGGACTTGTACTGCTGAACATAATATCTTAGGAGTTATGTACTAAGTAAACCGAAATCATGAAAAACAATTTAAATAAATAAAAAAGAAATAACGATGATTACGATGCAATTCCACGATCATAGTGTAATTTTCTACGACAACAATGCGAGTTTCCACGATAACAGTGTGATTTCACTTTCTACAATAACGATGCGATTCCACGATAACGTGGCGGGCGTAGTGATATCTATACTCCATTTTGGTGTACTTATTTGCACAGGCACCGGGACGAACCCTTCCTCTCCAAGGGTCCACCCCAGCAGTCCCGTGGGTGTGGTGAGGGCAGTGACAATGCAACCTTGCTGCGCTTCACACGGCTCACCATGAGCAATGACCCGCCACACACCACGCCCCAGCCACTGTCATGAAGTGAGCCCTCTCACCCCTGAAGGACCCTCTTCGTTCTGCCAGTGTCCGTTGCATGGCACAGCGTGCCACACACCACGCCTCAGTTACTGTCATGAAGTGAGCCCTCTCACCCCTAAAGGACCCTCTTTGTTCTGCCAGTGTCGGGTGCATGGCACACAGCGTGCCACACACCACGCCCCAGTTACTGTCATGAAGTGAGCCCTCTCACCCCCTAAAGGACACCTCTCATCCTGCCAGTGTCTGGTGCATGGTGTGCCATCACAAGCCAGGGACCCGTACACATCCTCCATCATAATGTATGGAAGGAGTCCTTTAGAACTCCCCTTATCTAGTGAAGATAAGGGGGCATTGATCCCCTGCTCATGGTAACCCCTTGCCTAATGTGAAGCGCTGCAAGTAGATGATTAGTGAAGCTTGAGGCCGTCAAGAAAAAAAGGACCTACTGCCAGTTCCCTGCCTAAGGCCCTAGGCCAGACCCGACAGCCACCTTCTCCCCCCCCGGTGCGGCGTCCAGGGCCGTCACGACCCTCAACCAATTTTGGCCGAAACTCCTCTTTTTAAATTTTGAATGCGAATCTAAAATCATCGATTACAAGTAAAAAATGGCTTTGGTTTGAAAGTGTGTAAGAGTGGACTGACAATGATATTAGAGAATACTTACCTTGCATGTTTCCTGCCATGAATGCGCGCATGTTTATATGTGACTAGATAGAAACAAAAATCCAATCACATATTGCTTCGGTACCTCTACCTGTCAATTCATGCACCGAATGGTATGAGATTTTGAACGAAAAAAAAAAAAATAAAAAAATAAATAAAAAAAAAAAAAATAAAAAAAAGCCATAAAGAAAGCTTACACACTACTGTATATATATATATATATATATATATATATATATATATATATATATATATATATATATATATATATATATATATATATATATATATATATATATATATATATATATATATATATATATATATATATATATATATATATATAATATATATATATATATATATATATATATATATATATATATATATACATATATATATATATATATATATATATATATATATATATATATATAATATATATATATATATATATATATATATATATATATATATATATATATATATATATATATATATATATATATATATATATATATATATATATATATATATATATATATATATATATATATATATATATATATATATATATATATATATATATATATATATATATATATATATATATATATATATATATATATATATATATATATATATATATATATATATATATATATATATATATATATATATATATATATATATATATATATATATATATATATATATATATATATATATATATATATATATATATATATATATATATATATATATATATATATATATATATATATATATATATATATATATATATATATATATATATATATATATATATATATATATATATATATATATATATATATATATATATATATATATATATATATATATATATATATATATATATATATATATATATATATATATATATATATATATATATATATATATATATATATATATATATATATATATATATATATATATATATATATATATATATATATATATATATATATATATATATATATATATATATATATATATATATATATATATATATATATATATATATATATATATATATATATATATATATATATATATATATATATATATATATATATATATATATATATATATATATATATATATATATATATATATATATATATATATATATATATATATATATATATATATATATATATATATATATATATATATATATATATATATATATATATATATATATATATATATATATATATATATATATATATATATATATATATATATATATATATATATATATATATATATATATATATATATATATATATATATATATATATATATATATATATATATATATATATATATATATATATATATATATATATATATATATATATATATATATATATATATATATATATATATATATATATATATATATATATATATATATATATATATATATATATATATATATATATATATATATATATATATATATATAATATATATATATATATAAGAATATATATATATATATATATATATATATATATATATATATATATATATATATATATATATATATATATATATATATATACAATATACACATTTATAAAAGAATTGGTAAAAGTTATAAATAATAATAAAGACATCAATAGTTAAAAAAGAGGCAGTGAAACGTACTTATATAAGCAGAGGCAGTACTTGTATTACGAATACTATTACAACTATATAACAGCGCCAATGGAAAGGTTCGCGGTGTGCCTTTCAAATCAAATGGAGAAATTATAGAAATTGTAACTTCATCTCCAGAATTACACAGTAGGTATTAGAAAAAGTATCGAGCTTTGCTGGACTTTTTATCATAAGAGGACTTGTACTGTTGAACATAATATCTTAGGAGTTATGTACTAAGTAAACCGAAATCATGAAAAACAATTTAAATAAATAAAAAAGAAATAACGATGATTACGATGCAATTCCACGATCATAGTGTAATTTTCTACGACAACAATGCGAGTTTCCACTATAACAGTGTGATTTCACTTTCTACAATAACGATGCGATTCCACGATAACGTGGCGGGCGTAGTGATATCTATACTCCATTTTGGTGTACTTATTTGCACAGGCACCGGGACGAACCCTTCCTCTCCAAGGGTCCACCCCAGCAGTCCCGTGGGTGTGGTGAGGGCAGTGACAATGCAACCTTGCTGCGCTTCACACGGCTCACCATGAGCAATGACCCGCCACACACCACGCCCCAGCCACTGTCATGAAGTGAGCCCTCTCACCCCTGAAGGACCCTCTTCGTTCTGCCAGTGTCCGTTGCATGGCACACAGCGTGCCACACACCACGCCTCAGTTACTGTCATGAAGTGAGCCCTCTCACCCCTAAAGGACCCTCTTTGTTCTGCCAGTGTCGGGTGCATGGCACACAGCGTGCCACACACCACGCCCCAGTTACTGTCATGAAGTGAGCCCTCTCACCCCCTAAAGGACACCTCTCATCCTGCCAGTGTCTGGTGCATGGTGTGCCATCACAAGCCAGGGACCCGTACACATCCTCCATCATAATGTATGGAAGGAGTCCTTTAGAACTCCCCTTATCTAGTGAAGATAAGGGGGCATTGATCCCCTGCTCATGGTAACCCCTTGCCTAATGTGAAGCGCTGCAAGTAGATGATTAGTGAAGCTTGAGGCCGTCAAGAAAAAAAGGACCTACTGCCAGTTCCCTGCCTAAGGCCCTAGGCCAGACCCGACAGCCACCTTCTCCCCCCCCGGTGCGGCGTCCAGGGCCGTCACGACCCTCAACCAATTTTGGCCGAAACTCCTCTTTTTAAATTTTGAATGCGAATCTAAAATCATCGATTACAAGTAAAAAATGGCTTTGGTTTGAAAGTGTGTAAGAGTGGACTGACAATGATATTAGAGAATACTTACCTTGCATGTTTCCTGCCATGAATGCGCGCATGTTTATATGTGACTAGATAGAAACAAAAATCCAATCACATATTGCTTCGGTACCTCTACCTGTCAATTCATGCACCGAATGGTATGAGATTTTGAACGAAAAAAAAAAAAAAAAAAAATAAATAAATAAAAATAAAAATAAAAAAAAAGCCATAAAGAAAGCTTACACACTACTGTGACCTCGTTGTAAGACCCTTGAGCTAACATCTGAAGGGTTCTTTGAATACCCAGATGCCAATAAGCATTAGATAAATTCACGGAAGGGAGCACAGATCGCTATCAAGTCATTGTCTATGCCGGAGTGAAGTGTGCTGTACTACGTGTACTGTGTACACAGCACCTTGCAGAGACGGGACAGGAGCTTTGACACTCGAGCAGACATCCCACTCATGTTTCAGATTCTCTAACCAGACAGTCTCTCGAAAGGAAGATAAGTGTTTCCCTTATCTCTTGAGAATCAAAAGAAAAAAAAGTACTGTATATTTTCTTCTAGTGGCAGATCACAAGATGAAGCGTGGACCGCATACCAAAGGAGCTTTATGACGCGTAGACCACATACCAAAGTAGCACCAAGTATTCTGTATTAAAGCTGGACGTTCATAACCCACTTGCACAAAAAATCAGTAGCATTACATAATTTCTCATATTCCTCTCCGTTCGTAACAGCTAGACACTTTTGTTTAAAACAATGCTACTCGAATTTCGACATTTCTACTCCAAATTTACCCTTATATATATCTTTCCTTCACATAAAAAATCAATAGCGTTACATTATTTCTGACATCGCTCCCCGTTTGCTCCCAGTTCGATACTCTTCAAAACAATGTTGCTCGAATTTCAACATTTCTTCACTATATTTACTCTCCAGGTCTTCCCTTTACCAAAAATCAATGGCTGTTACATAATTTCAGATATTCCGCCTTGTTCGTGACTGTTCGACATTTTTTCAGTGTCGAATTTCAACATTTCTGCTCTAAATTTACTCGCATACCTTCCTTTCAGCCAAAAGTCAACAATGTTACATAATTTCTGATGTTACTTCTCGTTTGTGACTGTTCGAGTCTCTTTTCAAATTAACAATGTAACTTGAATTTTACATTAGTATATATATATTCGCATATCAACAGTGTGACTTGAATTTTTACATTAGTATTCGCATATCTCCCTTTCAGCTAAAAGTCAATAACGTTACATAATTTCTGATATTCCACACATTCGTATCTGTTAGACACTGAAAACAATGCAGCTCGAATTTCACCTCTTTTTGCACCTATCTCGTGTCTCGTGTCTACATTCGGGTTATCTTTCCTTGACCTAAAAAGCAAAAGCATTATATTATTTCTGGTGGTCTTCCTCGTTCGTATCAGTTTGACATGTTTTCAAACATTACTGGCATTTCAACGTATTTTGGACAAATCTTCCCTTCGATATCTTTCCTTTCTCCCCTGAAAAATCAATAGAATGCTTCAATTTCTCGCACATCTTCCAGTTCGTAATCTTTTGACATCTTTTCACACACTCAATATCATCACACAATTCAACATGTTTTCACTCCCACAATTTTACTTTCACTCCTAAAGTTAAGAGGGGGAAAATATCAACGTTGCATAATTTCTCTCGTATTTCTCCCAATTCGTAATGGTTCGAACAATTTTTTTTCAGGCTATTTCGGCGCTTCGAGACCTGAATAGGAGCATCTCGGCCCCACGGCGACAACACCTGTCTTCCTTCCGCCCCCCCACGACCCCCTGGCACCTTTTCCAGGCCGCCAGGTTAAGGGGAAGCTGGCCAAGTCGTCTCCTTTTGCTGTCTCTTGTACGCAGTACCTCGGATGCCTTGTACTGACTGCCACGTACTGTTTCTGGTTCTTGTATGTAGTAGTACTAGTAATAGTAGTGGTTTCTCCATTTTTATCTGCATATAGTCTTGCCATACTGTTCTGAAGATAGTCGTTTGCTAAAAAAGATTAATTTGTTATTATTTTAGAACCTTGAGAGTTGGTTGCTATTTCTCGTTCTGTCTTTTATCGCTCGCCATGTTTCAATATGACGCCACGTCTCGTCACGCCAAGCCACTGCGTCACTCCACGCCACCGCCACCACCTTTCCAGGTCTGATCATTTTAAGGAATACTGTGCTTCTATAATTTGAGTTCTTTTTGCTGGTTTTCTTACCAGTATTGTTTACTACTACTACTACTCACTATAGTTTTGTATTCTACTTGCTGTTGACTACTACTACTTACTTGGACTGACTGTTCACTCTTTTCATAGTACTAACTACTGCACAGACCTTCTACTTTGTAGGTACTACAGCAACTGTTACATGAATTAATTACCTTCATACTGCTACTAACTACCTCTAATTACTAAAGCCTTGTTAACTTCATGCTGCTGAACATAAAACTACTGATTCGGCACTCAATTTTTGTTCTCGTTAACTTTTAGGCCCCGTGTAGTTTACTTCCCCTTCCCCCCGTTAAGTTGCGGGAATGAATTTAGAGCAAGTTTCGACAAGTCGGTCCTCGCTCTTCCTTCCCCCTCGTCGCTTTCTGCCTGATCAGTTGTGCCGGAAACTTCATCTCCGGTCCATAAGAAGATTCAATAAGATTCACATGAGCAGTAGTGATTGACTCTCTGGCCATGAATCTGCCGCCACTAATTACCTCATCAGTTGTGCTTTATGTGAAATATTTAAGAAAAACATGTTATTTGAGTCCGTCTTTGACAAACTGCGTTCCTGTGTGCCTCGTATTAAAAACGCTTTTCTAAAGCAATAGAAATGATTAGCTACATTTTCAAGAGTGTTTCTCCTGTAAATATTGCAAAAGTCTTATCAGTCACTGTGACTATAGAAATCCCGAGCAACCAACTGTACTATAGAAACTTGGGAAACGTAGTGGAAGTCTTTGCAGTCTGTGTATGATCTTGGTGATGAGAGTAGGGTCACTCAGCCAACCTTGTTATATATAGTTTACGGCTGTCAGCATTCTCATTCTTACACACAGGCTAACTTAAAGGAAACTTTTTGTGAGCGTTTCCTTGTTTCTCAGAAGAGTCTCTGGAGATTTTGTAATGGAAACTTAATGAAAATTTATTTAAGGATTGCAACAGGTTCCTGAGTGGACCAGCACATCCTGCCTGTATTTTTTTTTTACAAAAAAGTCTGGTTTCCCTATTATATTAGGGCTAGGACGGTGCCTCCTTAGAGGAATCAGGACGACTTTGGTTTAGGAATTTGAGAACCGTTACCCCGAGTGGATGCCCCTTTGTAACCTTGGATCGTGGCCAAGATTCGAACCTGTGAGCTGTTTTTTTTTTTTATTTATACCACCATGTGGGCTTTTCACGGGAATTTATGGGCTAAAGGGGTAATTTTTGGGGTACCTCCTATCTCAAAGCCCACCCGCTAGGAAACCGTTGCCCAGAGTGAGGAAGCCCAACCTACACTCGGACCGTGGACAGGATTCGGACCCCAAAGCGCGCATGGTTCCACTGTACCACGGGGGCCTACAGTACTAAGTCAAAAATATTTACTTGAAGTTTCCGGAGGTTTTGTAACGGAGTGTAATAAAAAATAAGATTTAGGGGAATGTAGCTCTTTATTTATTTAATGATTAGATTGCCACACTACTACAAAATTTCCGGAGAGTCCTAGGAGTGTGTTTCATTTAGTACTGAAATAAACTGTACTGTTTTCTTCATCTTCAATAGTGAGTGAGCTAGGGAGGGGCATCCCTAGGCAGGCAGGATGCGCTGGTCCATTGAAGAAGCTGTTGAATCTGAGCCACTACATAGTCCTTTTCAATAGTAATAATAAATAGTAGTAATTGTTCGTTTCCTCGGACCCAGAGGCCAATTTATAATAGGATAGAGACACATGCAACCGCGAGTCCCACAGACTTTGAGGAGGGAAATAGGGGTGCACTACTGACAAGATTCAAGACGTTAAGAAGGTTCTGGAAGAGGTGAAAAATTGAAGAAAGAAGCTTTCTGGCTATTCATGGAGGAAGTAACAACCTGGAGGGAAACGACACAAAGAATTCTTTAACAGTAATAAAGGAAGTGATAGAAACAGCCAAGATAGCTGAAGGCAAGACTATATGAGTGTGGGGATCCTGCAACGCCCACGAGAAGGAGCAGCGAGGGTCAGAAACCGGAGGATCTGCAAGGAGCTCCTGAAGATGATAAAGATGGATTGGCGTGCTGAGGAGGAGGGCGACTGGCTGAGGCAAAGCAGGTGTGCCGTGTGGAGGCAGCCTGAAAGGGAGGACCAGCAGATGATGGCAGACACGGAAGAGAGGGAGGGAATCATGTAAGTGAATAATTATGTGAAGATTGGTTGTATGGATGCAAGAAACTGTTACAATGTTAGTTTGACGTAATCGGGCTTACCGAGACTCACTTGAGAGATGTCCGAGTGTAGGATTGGAAAGGGATGTGAAACACAGCCGCCTTACTCTCTTTATAAGAAAGGAAGAGGACAAAACAAAGTAGAGGAGATTGATGCGTGTGAAAATAGTGAAATATTTGGAGTTTATGGATGAAGTGGGATTGGAGAATTTAATGTCACCTTAACTGAGGAGGAATGAGTGACTGGCCCAACCTTTACTGGCCATAGATAGCACTCCGAACTAATATGATCTTGTTATTATATAAGAAAGGTAGTGAAGTGTGGACATCACTTCCCAGCACCCCAGGTTAGGAAACGCAGGACTAGATGTTGGTGAGAATAAGACTGGCATGAAATTGTCACATGTGGATAGATGAGGATGATTGTGATATTGAGTCAGAACCCTGATGTAGGAAAGAAAGTGGAGGCACATGTAGGGTAGAAGAACTTTCAAGTAGATCTTGTTGAGTGAGAGAAGCTGGGATGTAAGTGTGTATGATGTGCTGCTGAAAATCAGATAATTTGTGAGATTAGGCGGAAGAAAGAATATGAAAACCGTGGGATGATGAAATAAAAGAGGCAAGGAAGGAGCGAAAGAGAATGAGTACCAGAACGCAGGGCAGTGTATGTGAAACGACAGAAACTTGCAAGACGAAGGATAATGAAGGCTAAAAGTGAGGTGTGAAAGGTACAAGTTCATGAGAGGTGTAAATGTCAGGAAATGTTGGTGTAGAGTCTGAAAGTGAATGGTGAAGTTATAGAAGGAAGAATGCAGATGAACTGACAGAGAGGTTGTGATATTCAACCGGGTGCGAGAGGAGGAGAGAGCGCCAAGAATGTGGAAGAATATGTATGGTGACAAGAGTAAGGAGTTGAACCAAAAGCCGCTTGCATTAACACAGTAGGTATAGTGTTTTAGTGCAACGTTAAATGGGATTGTGTGAATGGATTGAGCAGATAGTTAGGGGTTAGAACAAAATGGTTTCCGTGTGGAGAATGAAATGTTCAAGACAGGCAGAAATACAATAGCTAGCTAGAATGGCACAGAACTCACCAAGGTACACGTAGCAGTAGAAGCTTTGAGAGGTATGGGATGAAGAACCTTTACGGAAAGACTAATAATAAAAGTGAGATTAGTAAGATGATTAGGTTGGAGAGAATGGATGATGAAAAGAATAGGGAGGGGAAAAAAGTGGTAGTAAAAAAGAAAAAAAGCAAAGACCTACTTCACTCTCCATGCCAAGGAAAAAGTCCCCTTCAGATACGGTACAGAACTTCCCTGCTAGCTACATATGGAAATCAGTCTGAATATTTTATTTAAGCACCCTTTGCCCATACGCGAGGGAGGAGAGGGATTCACACGACGTCCCTCTCCTCCCTCATTTACTCCAGGAGGCACAGACAGTTAGATTAGAGACACGAAGCTGTTAAGGAAACTAGCTCTGTGTACCAGCCGTAGTGTGTGACCTGATCCCCGTGGAACTGCCGCCTGTCGCCTCCAGTCTGTCCCCTGTTGTTGTGTCTTGCTCCTCGGCACGTCTTTTTGCTGTTCTCTTCTCCAGGTGCGTCTTTTCCTCTTGCCGTTGCTCCTCTTTTCTCTTTGAAAGGAGTAAAAGTTACCAAGTGTTACTAGAACCTCCAAGCTTTTTCTTATTACTTTCTGTTGATAAACATCACTTGCTAATATTCCATCCACGTTAGCTAATATTGAATCAACTTAAATTTTTGTTGTTGCTAAGTTACTGGTTACACGAGTGCAACTTAACTTGAGAGAAGAATACAAATGTAAACAAACTCCAGGTCTGTGTGTAGCCTTATCAAAAACACCTTCGTGTGGACCGACAAAGTCTGCTAACATAATTTACTCCTTTGATCCTGACTGAAAAAAACAAATTATGGCGTGCGCACCACCAACCTTGTCTGATTCAGAGGGGGAGGAATGCAGCGACAGTAGAATTCACTTGTAATATTCCGATTCAATCCTTCAAAGTAGCCTCGTCAGGGCGTCAGATTTTACTGCGACAGGTATCTCTTCTGCTCTGCGTGGCTCTTCACCTCTTCCTAGTTTTCTCATCTCTCTTCACCTCTTCTGCTGCTCATCTTTTCTGCACGGTTCTCACCAGCTCTTATCTGTTCGACATCATAATTTTTATCACCTTCACGTGGCTCTCCACCTCATCTCTTCTGTGTGTCTCCATCTCTTGCTTGGCTCTGCTCCAAGACTCGGGTACTGTAAGAGATCCACACCTGTAGAAATCCCAAAATTCAATCTCTCTAAATCCTCCTCATCCTCCTCCTCCTCACATACACAACCTTCAATTATATTCACTCCATTCCCCGAGGCTTCACTTCACAGTGGGTGAGTTTGAATATCAAGCCGTAGTCTCAGTTTACATTAAATAGATGGCGCTGCGAGTCAATAAACTGGTGGGTTCGTCCCTATGACTTGGCACTCCTTATTTTTTCGAAGGAAGAGGATGAATGAAGAGAAGAGGATAGAGAAGGAAATAATGAAAAAGTTGAATGCAGAGAAGGAAGACTACATAAAAGAAGACCAATAATGAAAAGGGACGATGGCATGACCTTTTCTAAGGAAGAGGTTGAATAAAGAATAAAAAAGATGGATGCAAGAAAAAATGAGTTTAGAAACTAAATAAAGAAAATGACCAAATGCAAAAGAACGTTAACTGGGAGATGAGACAAAACTAACAGCCTAATTAATAATGAACAAGAAACACTGGCAGCTTAGAAACTAGAAAACAAAGAGAGAAGGAACATGAGGGACAGACACGTAGCGAAAACAGGCCAGCATAGCGCAGCAAACGAGCGAGAGACGAGCGCGAGTCATCGATTAGTAAAACAGCGAACATACAAGATTTAGACACCGCTGCACTGCTTCGAATCTCATGCAAAAGAGATTCACGTCCTCGATTCCACCAGAGAGAGAGAGAGAGAGAGAGAGAGAGAGAGAGAGAGAGAGAGAGATGGAAATGGGGGCGCATTTCTAAGTAGGGAAACAATGAGTATACTTAACAGAGAGACCCGACGAAGCGAGAAAAGGCAAAACAGGAAGACTAGAAACGCCAGCTGTCAAGAACTAAACGCTGGTGACTTAAGTGGAGGAAGGAAGAAGAGGAGTCATGCATGTACACGTTTCACTAAAAAGTCCCACGATGATTAAACCAAGACTACTTCCTCCTAAAAATACAAAAATCATGATAATCGGTCATTAAAACTATCAAAATCCCTTAAAAACTTCAACTACAGCCTTTAGAAAGTAGAAGAGACGTAGCTAGGAAGTGTTTCAGAATAGGAGTGATAGATAAAAGCGCCTAGTCGACTGTCACGTCCCTTCCCAGTCCTCCCCATCGCCTCACTCGACCCATTTGCAACCAATCCACTCGCTAGCGCCGCCCATTACTGCTCCCATAGCCTCGTCTGGCGGAGGGATGAGGTCGAGGAGTACAGAGGAGCGGAAGGGAGAAGGGAGGCAGTGGGGAAGACCAAGGCAGTAGTGAGGCAGTCTCGCTCCGTTGCCTCGTCCTCAAATACACTAAACTTGCTCTACATTTAGTTGGCTGGGTCGCATTAATGAGGCCGCGCGTGCAACAGTTTCTTCCTATTATATGTGCCGGCAGGGAAAGGTGACACAGACTTGGCAGGCGGTGCGGAAGGAACCAGAGCGGGAGGGAGAGGCAGGGAGGGATAAGCTATGTACTTGGGAAGGGAGAGAAAGAGAGAGAGAGAGAGAGAGAGAGAGAGAGAGAGAGAGAGAGAGAGAGAGAGAGAGAGAGAGAGAGAGAGAGAGAGAGAGAGAGAGAGAGAGAGAGAGAGAGAGAGAGAGAGAGAGAGAGAGAGAGAGAGAGAGAGAGAGAGAGAGAGAGAGAGAGAGAGAGAGAGAGAGAGAGAGAGAGAGAGAGAGAGAGAGAGAGAGAGATTGTGGGGGATCTCAATCACCACCTGGAAAGAGACGCCTACGAGAATCTCCTGGAGGTGCAGGGTCTGACAGATCATGTCACCTTCCCCACACATGAACGAGGAGGGACATTAGACCCTGTCATCTCAGACTACCAGGAAGACAAGCTTCAGTGTCATCAGCTGGGGCTCGTGGGCAGCTCTGACCATCACGCTGTACTGACACAGCTGGAAGTGGGCGTGGCTCAGGACGAGGCCACCACCCGCACCATCTGGCTGTGGAACAAAGCAGACTGGGCTTCCCTGCGCCGCGACCTGACCCACACCCCATGGGCCACTCTGCTACAGGGAGGAGCAGAGAGTGAAGCACTTGCACTCACCTCTCACCTTCTCGCCCTCCAGAGACGCCACGTCCCACACAGGGAATACACCACCAGATCGACGGATCAGCCATGGTTTGGCTACCGTTGCCGTGTTGCTGCCGAGGCAAAGTATGCTGCCTGGCTCCGCTACAAGAGGAACCCGACTCGGCGCAACAAGGACCTGCACAGGGCTGCATGCAGGAGGATGGTGGTAACCAGCAAGTGGGCCTTAAAAAAGTGGGAGGAAAGCCTGCGCCGGAAACTGTGTGGCACTGGCGTAGGAAACAAAACTTGGTGGTCTCTTGTTAAGGACAAACAAGGAACTGGCCACCAAGAATCCATCCCTCCCTCAGCAAGCAGGACGGTACTGTCGCCACCAGCAGTAAGGAGAGGGCACAGTTGCTGGCTTCCTTGTTTGCTGGAAAAATGAAGGTCGGGAATCCACAGCAGCCACCGCCTCAGCTGGTCCAGCAATGTGAGAAGACTGTCACCATGGTGGAGGTGACGCATCAGCAGGTGAAGCGATTATTGCGGGGCTGGACACACAGAAAGCCACCGGCCCTGATGACATCAGCCCGCACCTGCTGAAGCGATGCTCCCAGGAACTGGCTGCCCCTCTCACCCAAGTTTCACAACTTGTGTACGGGAAAACGTCTGGCCTTCAGTGTGGAAGGAGGCTCGAGTAGTTCCTGCACACAAAAAGCTCCAGGACGGACCCAAAAAACTACAGACCCATATCCCTGTTGTCAGTGGTGGGTAAAGTGTTTGAGAGGGTCGTGGCAGAGGTGGTGTGTAGCCATCTCAAGGACAATGCCCTCCTCTCAGACCAACAGTTTGGGTTCAGACCTGGAAGGTCAACCTCCGACCTAATGATGCTTCTCACCAGGCATTGGCAGGACGCCCTCGACGACGGCAAGGACACTATAGTGGTTGCTTTGGACATAGCAGGAGCTTTTGATAAAGTATGGCACAACGGATTACTAGAAAAGCTTCGTGCTAAAGGCATCCAGGGTGGCTTGCTACGACTCTTGGGAAATTACCTGCAGGACAGAAGCCTCAAGGTGGTTGTCAACGGGCAAACATCTGAGTCCCTGCCTGTGGAGGCATCAGTGCCACAGGGTTCAATTCTTGGCCCACTCCTGTGGAATATCTACGTGGATGATCTTCTCCAGCTACTGCCAGGAGTCATGGCCTATGCTGATGACTGCACCCTCTCCTATACCTATCCACGCCAGGACAGTGGGCGGGCTGCTGAGGCCATCAATCAGCAGCTACGAGTGATAAAGGAGTGGGGTGCTCGCTGGCAAGTGACATTCGCGCCGGAGAAGACACAAGCAATGGTTGTCTCTCGGTCCCCAGCCGCCATGGCAGCAATGGCAGGAAAGTTGTCTTTGGCGCTGCTGCTCTCCCACTCCAAGATGACGTCAAGATACTTGGAGTGGAGGTGGATCGAGGGCTGAGGTTTGACAGGCATGTCAAAACCATTGCCAAGAAAGCCTCTCACAGGATCTCCGCTCTCAGAAGGATCGCCAGTTTCCTCGACAGGAAGGGAGACTGCTGCTGTACAAGGCACAGGTGCGGCCCCACCTTGAATACGCAGCTCTCTCCTGGATGTCCTGTGCCGCCACACACAGAAGGAGACTGGACAGCATCCAACGCCGCGCCATACGGCTAGTAGATGCTGCACTACCACCTCACCCAGAGCCTGAGCGTCCCCTTGATTCACTGGAACACCGCAGAGACGTGGCGGCGATCGTAGTGTTCCATAAGGCACAGGTGCAAAGAGTGCCACATCTGGCAGGGCTGCGTCATCCTCTAAGAGTCACCGCACGGAGCACGAGAACGGTGCTCAATGGTGGTGACGCCGTAGAGGTGCCGCGATCCCACGGGTGTCAGCATCAACGCACCTTCGCAGGACGCGTCTCCAGGATGTGGAACTTGTTCACGGCCGCGGTGCCTCACGTCCAGGAGATGAACACTCACAGTGTCAAACTGATGGCACATAAGTGGAGACAGACACTGCCAACTCCTCTGACACTCTTTGTGACGTGACACTCAGTGTAGTGCAGTGCGTGAATAGTGCTAGTGAAGTGAAACGAATAGTGCTCCATTTACATGCTGACCATCTTGTATATTATCTATTTTTAAGTCTTGTAAATATTGTAGAGAAATAGATTGTAGTACCCTTAGAATAGGTAGCACACGACAGTGCGCCTTTGGGTACATGTTCCTTTGTATTAAGTTTTGTTTAAATAAAAAAAAAAAAAAAAGAGAGAGAGAGAGAGAGAGAGAGAGAGAGAGAGAGAGAGAGAGAGAGAGAGAGAGAGAGAGAGAAATTTAACCAAGAGGAAGAGAGAGAAGAGTTAGAAAGACAAAGAACAGAAATAAGGTAGAATAAAAAGCATGGAAGGACAAAGAACAGAAATAAGATAAATAAGAGCAAGGGAGAAGTGCAAGGAGGCAAGAATACAAATAGAGAAAAAGAATAAAATCAGGAATTAGTACAAGGAGGAAGGAAGGAGGGGATAGATATCACTACATACGTTTACCTATACTCCGGCGGGGGAAAGTAGCATGTAGCAGTGAGGGTGTTCCGGGGGCCGAGGCGGGGACGGGAGAAAGGCGGGGACGAAGCGTGTACAGTGCAGCCTTTGTGACGCTGCCAGCATTACAGGTAACAAACATGCACCTGGCGTGACGATGCCCGGTGTGTACAGGTGTGAAATGTGTAGTGGTGGAGGAAGATAATGGAGGAGATGGCGGTAAGGGGGCAGGTATAAACAAAGTGGTGGTGATGGTTGAGGTGGAGGAGGGGATGGAGATAGGTGGTAAGGGGGCAGGTATAAACAAAGTGGTGGTGATGGTTGAGGTGGAGGAGGGGATGGAGATAGGTGGTGGTGGAGATGATAGGGGTGGAGTTTGAGGAGTGGAGGTGGAGTGGATGGAGATGACAGGAGTAGAGGTGGAGGAGCTAATGAAGATGATAGGGATGGAGGTGGAGGAGTGGAGGTGGAGGAGCGAATGGAGATGATAGGAGTGGAGGTGGAGGAGCGAATGAAGATGATAGAGGTGGAGGTGGAAGAGCGAATGGAGATGAAAGACGTGGAGATTGACGTGGGGATGGAGATAATAGAACATGCATAGATAAAAGACAGACAGACAAACGGACAGACGAGGAAGTGGAGATAATGGAGTTTAGAGATAGAACACACATGAATACAAACACATATACAAGTGGATAAACAGACACTTAGGTGCGTATATGTAGAGGCAGAAAAGAGACACACTCAGACATATGAGAAAACATGCAGCTACACATATGAACAAACAGACAGACAGGCAGGCAGAGACAGAATTAGGTGTGAATGATATCTATGTAGAGAGAGAGAGATAGACAGACACATAGAAGAAACACAGCTACACATATGAACAGACAGACAGGCAGGCAGTTAGAGACAGAATTAGTGTGTATGATATCTATGTAGAGACAGATACATACATAGGCAGAGACAGAAGAAGAAACATACAGATCGCTATACACATGAACAGACAAAGACGGACTTAGGAGTGAAGTGTACTAGTGTTGGTAGTGAGTGCGTTGACCAAGCCTCCATCTCTGCTCCCGGTAACCGTTAAAGCGAGTGTAATACTTAAATTTCGTTCCATGGGGATTTGCTCTCGGAAACGCATTTAAATTAGAGTGTTCCAGAGCTAATCAGTATGTTTTTTTTAAAGAGCGATCGTGCCATCACTTGTACACTGTGCTGTGGGATGTAATGGAAGTATTGTACCTAAAGACTTTGCTGGGATGTGTAAGACTGACGTGTGAAATTAGTAAGTTCGAATCGTGCGAGCCTTATGGTAGTAGGAAGATTCTAGGTTAAATTTCTAGAGTAAAAATAATATTTCTGAAGTAAGAATCTAAAAGGGAACAGCAATATTTCTATGAAGTAGGATATATTTACAAAGAAGGAAGATTATCATATAACGAGCGAAAAAAAAAAAAAGAGCAAGATTATCAAGATTGTCATATAACGAGCAAAATGATCATAAAGCGAGCAAGATTATCAACGAATTCAAGATGATAAAAGCTAAGATTTATAGAGCAAGCAGTACAAGAAGAAAAAAAAAACTACAATAGACAGTAGTAAAACACCAGTAGAAGATATCAAGAAAATGTCAGCACTCGGAAGGCAAGTATTCAGACTCCCTTCGCAGATTCCACGAACTCGCGTACTTGCTGAGGTTTGCCGGGAAAAGATTTATACCCGGATGGAGGGGGAGCTTTGTACCTCAGCTGATTATCAACTTACACAGGGAACTACACATAATTCTGTCTTGTACCGGGGAATGTTCGCTTTAATAATCACTTTCACTTTCAAGGTATCGGTTACTCGCCCTTGCCTTCCTTCGTTCGAGTTAATATATTTTCTCTTGTTAAGGTTGGGTATACTAAGGGATCTGTGTCGTGGATGTCTAGAGGGAACTTTAAGCATAAGAGGATTTAAGCTCGTGAGTGATATTAGTACTACTGAGTTTGTGCTGTCAGTGTTTTTCGTTTACGTATTTGTAAAAGGAGTGAGTAAGCAGGATTAGAGTGAGTAATTTGGTGAATGTTTTGAAAGCGCATTAAAGCAAGTGAATGTTTAGAGTAAATGTTTCGAATATGAAGAGAATGAATGTTAAGAGAATTAAAACGTGAATGGTGAGTGGACAAACAGGCAGTGTACGTTTGCATAAATTTGTATTGTACTCTGGATAAATGTTTCAGAGAATTTTAAAAGTGCATGAATGTTGAAAGAATTAAAAAGAGTGAATAAAGTGTTGAGTAAATAACCTCTCAGATGTCTTCAGTGAGTATTATGAACGCGTGTTTGAGCGGATGCTGTGTTAGCAAAGACACGAACAGCTACGCAAGGAAATCTCGTAAGTGACTCCTAGGAATGAATAAACTTTATAAGAATGAATAACAATGTGAAGAGTTAATAAAACAGAGTGGCTCTAAGCGGACTTCTGTATTTACTTAACCTTCGCCTCACATCGTTTGCCTCGGTATTTGCTTTAAAATCCTACCATTTTACACAAGCAGGAGGGGCGGAGCTATTTGCAGACAGCAGGAAAGAAACCGGCATTACACACTCAGCACATGGAGAAATACACCGGATTCGGATACCTGACCTGATAGCGAGAGTTTGAAAAATATATGAAGTATTTACATTACACAAAAAAAAATCAAATTAGTCTAAAGATGAAATATTTACATTACACTCAACCTCTGCACCTACCTGTACTAAAATAAATTTGACACTTACATTGTACTCCATTATCGCATCTGAATATGTAAAACCTGCACAAGAAAAACAGTAAACGAAAACCTAAATCGAAACCTACAGAAAAAAAAAAAAAGTGCTAAAAAAAAAAAAAAAAAAGTCAAAACACCTAACCTACCTGAAAGAAGAGAGAGTCGCACCTGCCAGTAAAAAGCCAAATGTGAGTAAGCTGTTATGATCAAATTGAGGAGGTATAAAGCCAAGGTGCCGCCCCAGCCAGAGTGAGGTGACCGCGTCGCAAGACCCACAAGTTAAGGGCGCGGAGTGCAGTGCCTTGTTGGATAATGCAAACCGCGGCAAAGTTGAGAGGAGCGGAGAGGAGAAAGACTTGACCAAAAGTTTGATGTAAACAGAGTAGTGAGAGAGGTAAGACAGGAACGAGTGAGTGAGTGAGAGTGAGGGAGTGTAATGAAGGCGAGTGTTATCCTGAAGGGGAGAACGGTGAAAGAAACACAAACAGCTTTACTCAAAAAAGAAAAAGAATATACCTGGAGATTAAAAGGGAGTAATTGCGTGTGAACCTAACATTAAAAGAGCAAGCGAGTGAGAAAGTAATGAAGGCGAGTGATATCCTCAACGGGAGAAGGAAAGAGGAACACAACTTTAATAAAAAAATAAATAAAATAACCTGAGATAAATACAAGTAAGGGCGTGTGAAAGTGAGTGAGGGAGTCTAATGAAAGGAAGTGTATACCGAAAGGGAGAAGAGTGGAGGAACACAGAAACACAGCTTCACTTAAAAAAAAAGGAAATACAAAAGGAAATAGTGGGAGATTAAAACGAGTTAGAGCGTGAAGTTACTATAAAAGGAAACTAGACACGAACGATCAATTTTACTACTAAACACTGGGCGAAAGAGATACAGAAGGAAAGGGTTAGCAAAGGCAGGAGAGAGAGTGGGTAATTCAAACGAGTGTATCTTGTAGCTGAGGGAAGGGGAGAGGAGAGGGTCTCGTCAGAAATCTAAAAAAAGGGACTAGACAGAGAAAAGACTGAATGAAACTGAGAAACAGTTGCAAGGGTTTAGGAGTGAGTGAGGGAGGTGCAGAACAAAGTGTAGATCAGTGACATGAGGGAAGGGGCGTTTCGTCAGGCAAAGAAAAATAGATTAAGCGTGAAAAACAACATGAGTGAGAGAAGGAAAACAGTGTAGGTGATTAGAATGAGAGAGTAATGGGGTTTAATAAGACGTACAAGTGTCATGATGAGAAAAGAAGGTCCCTAGAGTAATAAAAGTTTAAGAAGATGTACAAGTGTCATGAGAGGAAAGGGTCCCGTCATTAAAAAAAAAGAAAGATGGTAAAAGTGAAATACAACACGTGGCTGAGGAGTTAAAGGAGGAAACACTGCAAGAGATTAGAAAGACGACTAAGGAAATTAATACGTTTTATCGTAAGAGGGAAGAAGTGTCTTGTCGGAAAAAAAGAAACATAACTGAAACATGAAAGAAAAGACGAAACAGTGGAAGTGGCTAAAAAGAGCAAGGAAGTTTAATAAGGCTTATCATAGGAGTGGAGGGAAAGGTGTATCTTGTTTGGTTGGAGAAGTAAACCAACTGAAAGAAATGCAACACGTGAAGAAGGAATGAAAGAGGAAAACAGTGGAAGACGTTAGTTAGGAAGAGGGAGGTTAATGTAATGCAGACAAGATGCATCAGTGTCATGAGAGGGAAGGAAAGTCTAGCCAGGTTGGAGAAGAAAGATTTACCGTGAAATGTAGCATGTGCAGGAAGGAATGAACGAGGAAACAGCGAAAGACGTCAGAGTAAGGGAAGTTAATGTAATGCAGACAAGGTGTATCAATGTACAGAGGGAAGGAAAGTCTTGTCAGATTGGAAAAAAAAGAAGACTTAACTCAAATACAACAAAGGGATTAGAAAGAGCAAGGAAGTTTAATGTAATGCAAAGGAGGTTTATCAAGGGGGTGATGTAAAGAAGCATTTTGTCAGGATAGAAGGGGAAGCTTGAACACCGATAACCTGGATGAAGTGAAGGAAAAGTCAACTATATACTGAATGAAACAGAGGAAGGAAGGGATGAATAGTTAAGAGTATGATGTGAGCAAGAGTAATGTAGTGAGGTATATCAATATGATGCATGAAAGAGCGTTTAGATAGCAAAGGAAGGAGGAAAAAAAAAAAAAAGACTGATTTGGAGACGAATGAACAAGCTGCGAAGTGTAGAGAAAGGAGTGCCTGGTCAGGAGAGACTTTTAACCTACAAAACATCGAAAAAAAAAAAAAAAAAAAAAAAACTACATACGTTACAAATAATGAAGAAAAAAGGAACGCAGACGCGAAATAATGAAAACAGGAAAAAAAAAAAAACAGGATAGGAATGCAGAAATTTCAACCAAAAAACACGACCAGAAGAATAAAAATCATGCATTATACAAGTAATACAGACGAAGTGCATCTAGTGAAGTAAAGAACAAAAACCTCTCATCAGTGGACTACAAAAAGTTAGGAGAAAAATTTCTTAGGATAGGAATGCAGAAATTTCAACCAACAAACACGACCAGCAGAAGAAAATCATGCATTATACAAGTCATGCAGACGATGTGTACCTAGTGAAGCAAAGAACAAAACGCCTCATCAGTGCAGTGGAGAACAAGAAGTTACTCAAGAACATAGAAAACACAATCAGGAAACAGGAAAAAGAGAAACGCATGAATACACGGCGATGCTTGGAAGTCAGGGAGAGTTAAGGAGAGTTGGAAAGAGTAACGAAGACGAGGAACATTAGTGTTGTCTCGTCAGGGGGGAAGAGGAGCCTAACCCACGAGAATCAGGGAACGAGGCAGAGGAAGACAAGGAGTAAAATTAGCGTTCCTCAGGGAAGTATGTGTAAAAAAAATAAAACAGAGAGAGAGAGAGAGAGAGAGAGAGAGAGAGAGAGAGAGAGAGAGAGAGAGAGAGAGAGAGAGAGAGAGAGAGAGAGAGAGAGAGAGAGAGAGAGAGAGAGAGAGAGAGAGAGAGCATCCTTGAACTTTTATTTATAGTCATTACATATTATGAATCAGAATATTACATGGTTGACGGTCTGTGGCTTGCCTTTTTTAAAACTAATACAAATAAAAAAATAATAAATAAAAAATAGATAAACTAAACTGGACAAACTAAAAAGGAAATAAATAAAATAAAATAAGAGAGAGAGAGAGAGAGAGAGAGAGAGAGAGAGAGAGAGAGAGAGAGAGAGAGAGAGAGAGAGAGAGAGAGAGAGAGAGAGAGAGAGAGAGAGAGAGAGAGAGAGAGAGAGAGAAACAGGTGTTGAGGTGAGAACAGCAAGGAAAATAACGTGAATGAAGGGAACACTGCATTGACTTGAGGGAAATCTGTAGGGACTTACCGGGATCTGAAGCGACAAAGGGAAATCTGAATGAAAAACTGAAAATACGCGAAAGGTAAGAATGAAATGCAATCTTGAGTGAAGGAATGTAGTAAGAATAAAATAAGGGTTTAAGGGATATTATTTACAAGCTACAGTAATACCCAATTCTAATTTATATTTTTGAGTGGGTAAGGGAAACTGTTACAGAATATGGATGAAGTTGCAGGGAAGAAGAAATGTATTAGTTTTTCATTACCTTAATGCTTCGAACGCCCATGAATCTCGTCACCGAATCCTGATTCCGGGACTTCCACAGCTTGCAAGATAGAAAATGATAGAAAATGCAAAGATAACGAACTAATACGTCGTGACTACACATCTGGGAAAATAAAAATTATGGAACGCAACGAACAGTTATGAAAGCATTAATGTTCATAAGCTAAATAAACACTTCACTGCTTCGAAAAACATTCGTTGCAATCTTCTAAATTTTCGGATCTCCTTGAATTAGAAAATGAACGCCACACAATTATTGCACAATCAAACTTCCAACGTGTCAAATCTCACACAAATAATTACCTTGTTTTTCGTGTAAGACGGTAAAGCTGGCCAGGGTCAACATAAAACGGAAAAAAGGCCCACTTAATTGCCATTTCCCTTGCAGATCCGAGTGTATTAGCCCCAAAAATGGGAAAATTGTCTTGAAACCTTCCTCTTAAAACAAAAAAGTCACTGTTTCAGACACCAAGAAAAGGAAACATGAACCTACAACCATCCAAAGCTCCACATCTCCGACTGACCTTACAACTTCAAACCACAAAACCCAATCATCTTAACCTACATCCATCAATCCACCTCACGCCTCCAAAACACCCACGGCTATGCAAACACTAAAACAGAACAAGCCATTACATTATTACTGTCTGGGGTTAAAAATCCGACAAAACAAGGACAATACGAGGGATACGATTTTCCTTAAGTCGGCATCACGCAGGTAAAAGTTTGGTGAGTAATTGAACGCGAGGCAGCCGCGAGATTCCGGAGACGACTGTAATTGTGGGAGAAAGCGTTGGTGGGACTGAAGGCGGCTGTTACGTGGGGCTAAGGTAACAATTCTTAAGTGGGAGGTTAAGAGGTTAGGTTAGAGTGAGGTTTGTGGGTGCACTGTATTTGTGATTAACTGCGGAACATTAAGGGAATGGAAAGGTATACAAGGCAAATAGGGAGATGGGGAAAATAAAGGATGGTGAATAAGGATATGTGGATAAAGGAGGAAGGATGGTGGGATGAGAGGGAGATTGGGAAATAAAAAGGATGGAAGGAGGGAGGAAAGGAAAGAAGGAAGGAAAAGGAAGCAAAGACGATAGGAGGAAGAGAGAAGAGGTAGAAAAGGGTAAGTAATAAAGGAAGGGATAAGGAAGGAAATGATAAAGAAAGGGCATACCGTGCAAACTACAAGGTTACGTATTTTTATTTTAGTTTCTATTCTACATAAACGGTGTGTGTGTGTGTGTGTGTGTGTGTGTGTGTGTGTGTGTGTGTGTGTGTGTGTGTGTCCTGAACAGCCAGGTTTCACGACGGGGAAACCTTGTTGCCGCTCGTGCCAGGCTGAACGGAGACGAGGTCTAAAACACGGAACGCTTTGCTTAACGCACTGATAAAAACACCCAAAGTTATGCGTCACTGAGCGGCGGACGGGACGAGGAACGAACTCCTTCCCGACACTGTACCCACCAGCTGGCAAGACCCCGGCATGGGGTTGGGGAGGGGCGGGGTAGAGATGGAGGAACGAGACTAAAGTTGTTTGGCTGTCCTCCCATCACCCAATGCTTCCTTTACTGTCAGTCTATTTATTACATACACCATTCCTTTCCACCTCAGGTAAACTCAGTCTACCTCAGATTGATTCCCTCCTCAAACTCAACTCGGCTAAAAATGTTAGCCTAAAGTAGATGACAAGATGTGTATGGTGCATATATATATATATATATATATATATATATATATATATATATATATATATATATATATATATATATATATAACAAGGGTCTTCGTATAGGAGTGTAGAGGAATGTCTTTGCAAATGATCACATACCCCCATTAGAGCAATCATAGAACGAGTGTTTTTCAAGAAGCTGTCGTGTAAGTATAGCCCAAGTATATTAGCAG
>NC_059277.1:9892269-9912269 GCF_017591435.1 Portunus trituberculatus
GTGCTGGTGAGGGGAAGTGAGGGGAAGGAGGTGGGGGGAATAATGGTTAGGGATGCGGAAGCAATAATAGGAGGGGAAGAGGAAGAGGGGAGAGTGAGAAGAGAGGAAGAGGAGGCAAGGTGACAAGGGGAGAAAGAGGTGATGAGGGGAGACACTGAGGGGATGCAAAAAGGGAGATTGTTGTGATGGAAGAAGGAAGTGAGGGGAAGAGGAGGGGAAGGAAGACCATGACGGGGGAGAAGGGGAGGAAGGGAGGGTGACTGTGAGGGGAAACGAGATAGAGGGAGACTGTTTTGAAGGAAGGGGAAGGAGAGACAATATGAAAAACAGTATGAGGGGAGAAGGAGAGGGGAAATTGAGGAAGAAGAGGAAGATTACGGGAAGAGGAAATACTGAAAGGAGAAGAAAAGAAGATGAGTGAGTGGAATATTAGAAGAAGAAAAAGAAGAAAAAGAAAAAGAAGAAAAGAAGAAAAGAAGGGAGGACGAGGATGAGAAGAGAAAATGAAAATAATGAAAAAAAGAGGCTGAAGGGAAGAGGGTGTAGGAAGGCCGAGGAATAGAATGGGGTGAGGGAAGTGGAGGGGAAAGGAGATGGCAGAGGAAGAGACAAAAATAGGAGAGAGGCTGAGAAGGAGGGAGAAAGTCGAGTGGAGAAATGAATGGCCTAGAAAAAATAAATAAATAAAAAATATATATATATAAAAAAAAAAAAAATAAATAACCTACCTAAACTTGAGTACCCAAAGATGCAATACCAGATCTAACTAATTAATTTGCTAACTGCCTACTTACCTGCCTCACTTCACTACGTAACTATCATTAGCTCATCTACCTTCCCTCACTAGTCCTCCCTCCAGCTAAGACCACTACAGGGACGCGCCCAAACTAAAACTGTAAGGGAAGAAAAAGGAAAGAAAATCCCATACTTGTATCATGAAATAGACACTAAGGTACTGTACATACAACAGAAATATGGCAACGTAGTATTATGGCAGAAGTCTCTCTCTCTCTCTCTCTCTCTCTCTCTCTCTCTCTCTCTCTCTGGAATGGTAAGAAGTTTTGGTCTCATCCTCTTTTATGAACACCAACACACATTCTTCTGCAAAGTATTCATGTATTTCTGTCCGACTCACACACACACACACACACACACACACACACACACACACACACACACAGGATCGCATTATATCAAACACGCGTTATTAAAAAGATACGACAAAACGACCTTGACTTTTGCGATAAAAACAACACGTCACACACACACACACACACCCACACACACACACACACACACACACACACACACACACACACACACACAAACACACACCAGTAATAGAAAACAAAGCAAAACAAAGAACACACACAAAAAAAGCAAACATAAGCTCCAAACTTCTTGACATTTTTAACCCCTCACCTCTCTCTCACCTCTCCCACACCTCTCTTCCTCACCCTCACTCACCCCTCTCCCTCCCCTCTCTCTCACTCACCCCTCTCCGTTCCCCCCCTCTCTCTCTCTCTCTCTCTCTCTCTCTCTCTCTCTCTCTCTCTCTCTCTCTCTCTCTCTCTCTTCCTTCTCTCGCTCCTTCCTCGCTATCGCTTATGACTTTGACCAACTTAGACGCCAATTAAGCGAGACTGTTTGTGTCCAACGCCACTCGTGACGTTTTTGGAGTGGAGTTAAGCGTCGGGAGCGTTGGAGGAGAAGGAGACTCGCCAAATGAGCCCTCCTTCGCGAGACAGAGTGGCGGAGACGCGGACGAGGCGGCGGAGGAGGAGAGAGGTAGGGGGAACAGAGGGACCAAGCGGAGGGTGAGGGAGAAAAGACCACAACAGTAATTTCTTGGAATGGGACGCCGGGACACTCTGGCCTCCGCGAAGAGGGTAAAAGGGCTCTTAAATCCGGCGAGAACTAGCAAGTTGGGTTCATCTTTTACTGCCTCACTTACTCCCAGCCTTCCCTTCCTTCCTGCCCGACGAGGTGCTGTTTTTAACCTTCCCCCTGCCGCTACCAACACCCCTGTCACCCCTGTCACCCCTGCTACCATCTTGATGCCTCTCTCGCTCTCCTGACACATGTGATAATTAAAGCGCGAAGCAGCAACGTGGCATAAGCGAGCCCTGCAGTTTTCGCGGTCATTATGTACACTCGCTATTATATATTCCCTTCCTGCCCAACTCTCACGGACATAGAGGGACAGAAAAAGTGTTTAAATTAGTTTAGTTTCCCCCCTAAACGAGACGCGGAGGCAGCGTGGCGTGGGGGAAAAGAGACTTGGGAAAGGGACGAGTCGAGTAGAGAGAGAAGGAAAGGACGAGAGAGAGGAGCGCGTTGAGAGATTTGAGGAGCTGCAGAAGTGTGTGTTCCTTCATAGAAAATTGGGAGGCGAGAGAAAACGGGAACTCCTTAAGACTCCTGACTTCCTTCCTTCCGTGCCTTCCTGCCCTGTGTGAGTGTTAGGAGCGACAGGGGCTGGAAGGGGCTGAGCGGGAGGAGAAGGCAGGTGAAGAGGAAGTCAAAATTTACGGGCCTAACTGGTAAAATATTAACCTTCATAACAAGTTCGTTTTAGAAAAGCCATAAAGCATAATGGACTTCTGATCTTGAATAATGAACCGTTTTCTTTTTTATCTTCCTGACTTCCAGAGAGAGAGAGAGAGAGAGAGAGAGAGAGAGAGAGAGAGAGAGAGAGAGAGCCGAATCCCTCATCACACCTAGGGAATTGAAACGAAGGGCAGATAAAACGATGAAAGGCTGGAGGGAAGGGAAGGTAAAGAAAGATTTAGGACCACTACTAGGATTAAGATAAGGAAAGAAAAGAAAAATACAAGAAAACTACAGATCTAATAAGGTAAACCTGAAGTGAAAAATAAAAATAAAGCACTGTAGAAGGAAAAAAATAAAATAAAAGAAAAAGAATAGTACAAAAAACTGCAATGAAAACAAAATAAGAAAATAAGGTAACAAAAGAAAACCACATGGGAACAAGATGAAGAATAAAGAAAAAGGGAAGCAGAGAGAGAAAACGGAGGAGAGGAGAGTGTCTGGAAGGAAGGAAGGAAGGAAGAGGAGGGAAGAAAGGTACGGGAAGGAATAGTGTGGTGGAGAGATGCGAGAAGGGAGAGAAAGAGAGAGTGAGAGTGTGTGGCCACTTAGAGGAGCCGTAAGGAGAGGGCAAAAGCAGTTTCTTCGTCAGGAGAGGAAAGGCACAACGTAGGCGAGGCGTGAAGTGAAGGGCGCGGGGGAAAACTGGCAAGGTGACGGCAGCTTAAAGGCGCACGAGACCCGGCCAGGAGAGACTAAAATAAATTATCAGAGACCCTGCACTGGAGAGGAAGGGAAGGGAGAGAGGGGGAGAGAAGGGCGGCGGAGGGAAGGGAAGAGGAGGGCAGCACACAATATGGTAGGACGCAGGAAGAAATAAAACAAATAAGATGGGCTGAGAAACTGCAGGAGAGAGAGAGAGAGAGAGAGAGAGAGAGAGAGAGAGAGAGAGAGAGAGAGAGAGGCGAAATGAGCGAGGGAAAGTAAAGTAGACATAAAGATACAGAGAGAGAGAGAGAGAGAGAGAGAGAGAGAGAGAGAGAGAGAGAGAGAGAGAGAGAGAGAGAGAGAGAGAGAGAGAGAGAGAGAGAGAGAGAGGACAAAATTATGGAAGGATACAACAAGAAATAAAACAAATTAGATATATTGAGGAGTTACAGGAAAGAGAGAGAGAGAGAGAGAGAGAGAGAGAGAGAGAGAGAGAGAGAGAGAGAGAGAGAGAGAGAGAGAGAGAGAGAGAGAACAATGCATGGCGTAGGGAGAGATGAAACAATTAGATTGATAGATAAACAGCAGGGAGAGAGAGAGAGAGAGAGAGAGAGAGAGAGAGAGAGAGAGAGAGAGAGAGAGAGAGAGAGAGAGAGAGAGAGAGAGAGAGAGAGAGAGAGAGAGAGAGAGAGAGAGAGAGAGAGAGAGAGAGAGAGAGAGAGAGAGAGAGAGAGAGAGAGAGAGAGAGAGAGAGAGAGAGAGAGAGAGATAAGAAGACAGAAAGGGACAAAGAGAAAAGGGAAATACAAATAATATAACAGGACAGGAAAAGAAATAAAACGAAAAACAAATGTGGCATGACAGAGAGACAGAAAGAGAGGGAAAGGAATAACTCCATGGAAAGACGAGAGAGCGAATGAAAGAAAGGGAGATAGAGAAAGAAAGAAAGAAAGAAAGAAAGAAAGAAAGAAAGAAAGAAAGAACTACTAACAGAGAGAGAGAGAGAGAGAGAGAGAGAGAGAGAGAGAGAGAGAGAGAGAGAGAGAGAGAGAGAGAGATGAGATAAAAGAAAGATACGATGAAAGTCTCCAGCAAAAAAAAAAAAAAAAAGAAAGAAAAAAAAACCGAAATGTATTGAGAGGCAGTGGACAGGTAAAGCAGGTGTTGCGGGCTGATTAAACACACCTGGTCAATCTGGAGTCAGGTGAGCTGTTAATTAAGGTGAGTGTCCGGAAAAGAAAAGGAAGGCCGATGGGGGAGCTGGGAAGACAAGAGTTAGGAAGGATGCTAGTATAGTTAGGAACGTGGGAGAGGAAACTAGAGAGGAGGAGAGTTAAGAAGGGGGTCGGAAGAGTAGTTGGAGAGAAAGACAAGTAAGTTAAGAAGATAGAGGAAGTTAGGAAGAAAAGGGAAGGAAGAAGGATTAGTAGAGGATGTTAGGAGGCTGGCAGGAAATTACGAGGACTAGCAGGGGTTATGAAGGAAGACGAGAAGAGAGACAAGGGAGGTTATGAACGTTGATAGGGGAATTATGAAGAGTAGCAAGGGAAGTTTGAGAGCTGAGAGAGAGGAGAAGTTAAGAAGACAAGGAAGTCACCTCACAACACCTCATCTTACCTCGTCTAACCTTACCTAACCTAACCTTTAACTTAACCTAACTTCGTCTCACCTTCACCTTCCCGCACCATAAAACTTCCTTCCTTCGCTCACCTCACCTCACCTAACCTAACATTTAACCTTACCTAACCTAACCTAACCTAACCCATTCTTACGTAACCTCACCTTCACCTTCACCTTCCCACGCCAAACTGCCCCTAAAACCCTCTCTCTCTTGTCTTGTCCCTCTCTCTCGCTCACCTAATCTCAACTAACCTTTAACCTTATCCTACTTAACCTAACCTAATCCAATCTTACGTAATTTCACCTTCACCTTCCCACGCTAAACTGACCCCTAAAAACTTTCTCGTCTTGTACTTCTCTCGCTCACTTCATCTCAACTAACCTTTAACCTTATCCTACTTAACCTAACCTCACCTAACCTTACGTAATTTCACCTCACTCCTCGACAAACCTTCTCTCTCTCGTCCAGTTCCTCTCCCTTTCCTACGGCCCGTCCCTCGCTCCCTAACTGCCTCCCTCCCACGGCCCGGCCCACGCCCCATAAAGCAGTCCATTTGAAGAGTCTGCTAACACCACTTCTGCACCGCCTGCTGGTCTGATCCGCCGCCCCTTACGTGTGTTATCGTCAAGGGTAATCCTGACGAAGTACAGCTCTCCTGATTCCAGTTTAAGTCTGTCGATAAACGAGTGGTAGCATTTCTCTCTCTCTCTCTCTCTCTCTTCTTTCTTTCTCTGTCTTTCTCTCTGCCTTGACATTCCGTGACCTGTGAAACCTCGTGAGCATTTGTTTCTTCCATCTCCGGCATGTGATTCTTCCTTAGTTGTTATGTTTCTTCCTGTTCTGCTTAGTTGTTAGTTGGTTTTCGTGTTTGTTGTTTGGTTAAAGGGTGCCTCTTATGTTGTACTTGTTAATCTGTGTACTTTATGGTTAGTTCTGTTTTTCGGTTTTGTCTATTTTTATTTCTGATTTAGTTTTTCGGAGTTCTCTCTCTCTCTCTCTCTCTCTCTCTCTCTCTCTCTCTCTATTAAATTTTCATGTTTTTCATAGCTTTCAAAATTTAGACTTGCATAATCACTTACAAAAACATGCCTTTCCCTTCTCTCTCTCTCTCTCTCTCTCTCTCTCTCTCTCTCTCTCTCTCTCTCTCTCTCTCTCTCTTTCAAGCCTTCTTTTCTTACCTCGCCGCAACTTTCGCTATCGTGAGGCTGGTGTTCGAGTCACTGATCTGCCGTCAGCTTTGCGTCATCCTCTTCACCAAACTTTTCCTTTATCTCGTCTCGTCAAATGATCTCATCTGAATCTCATCTTTCCCGCCTGATCGATAGAGACGAACAAGAGGGCAAGGTTTCCACAATTCCATGACATTTCTCACTCGTTCTCACCCATTTTCTCCTCCCCTCTATCTCTGATTCTCTCTTTCACTCCTCTGGTTATCATCTTTATCATCCATTTACCTTCCTCCTTCCTTTCTTCCCCTGTTTTTTTTTTTTGTGGGTTTTCTTTCTTTATCTGAGTCTCTCCCCTCTCTCGTGTGTGACTGTGGTGTTTTCTTGGCTTGTGTGGTGTGGAAGTTTGTGTTTGATTGGTTTTCTAGACAACTGTTGAGGTTTTCAGTGTGTTGTGATGTGTATGTCTGTGTGTCTTTTGATTTGATGTTTTTTTTTTTTTTTCAATGTGTTCGTGTTTGCTTTCTTTCGCTGTATCTGTGTGTGTTTCAGTTTGTGTTTGTCTGTGTATCTGCCTGTTTGGCTTGTTTGTTCGTGTTTTATTTGTTGGTTTGTTTTTCTGCCTATTTGTTTGTCTGTCAACTTATCTGATCGTGTGTGTGTGTGTGTGTGTGTGTGTGTGTGTGTGTGTGTGTGTGTGTGTGTGTGTGTGTGTGTGTGTGTGTGTGTGTGTGTATGTTTCCGTGTTTGTCTGTCCTCAACCCCCCTCCCACTCTCTCTCTCTCTCTCTCTCTCTCTCTCTCTCTCTCTCTCTCTCTCTCTCTCTCCCTGACTGATCGCCCGGCCTCCAGTTCTCCCCCTCACTCCAGCGTGCCAATCCATTAGTGAGAGTGACTCATATATCTGCATACGTCAAGTACCTCACCCTGTAGACGCCAATCAGCCAAACTCCCTCTGACTTCCTGAGCAGTGATAGGAAAGAAGCACTGTCCTATTCCCCTATTGACGAAAGAAAGGTGGAGCTCTCAAGCATCAATTAAAAGTAGAAAAGTAGAATTTCCTGCCTTAGTAAAACATATTCCGTAGTTTATTTGACTTATTCTGCTTATTAAAATCATTATTCTCTTATGTACATGCAAACACACTTTTCCATGTAATATTTTGCATTTAAACCTCCACCTCTTTTTCTCCCCCTTTTAAAACAGGTTATATTTCTCATTTTTCCTCAATTAAAGCCATTACTCCCTCACAAAACATCTTTTTTCCCACTTAATACTCTGCCTTTAACCAAATTTTTCCCCTCCCACACGAGCATGTAGGACGCAGTGAGGTTAAAAAAGGGTTTGGATTCCCCTGCATGTCTCCGTTAAAAGTGCGAGAACCCTTTTAGGAATTACACCAGGCGATCGGAGTCAAGCGGCGCGGTGGGGAGAGTTAGCAGTGATCGAGTGAGGGTTTAATTATGATTGGATGTCACTGTGATTTGTCTCTATCAGCTGACTGTGGTTTAGCTGTGCCCTTTTTTTGGTGGTAGTTTATATTGCTGCAGTTCTATGACTTTCTCTCTCTCTCTCTCTCTCTCTCTCTCTCTCTCTCTCTCTCTCTCTCTCTCTCTTTCATCCTTTCTCTATTTCTGTGTGTGTGTGTGTGTGTGTGTGTGTGTGTGTGTGTGTGTGTGTGTGTGTGTGTGTGTGTGTGTGTGTGTGTGTGTGTGTAGATTCATTCACCACACTCCTCTATCCGTGTTATGCTTCCGTGTCTCTTATCCACGTCGCCTCGCTTTCTGATAGGTTTGGTTAGGTATATACAGTCACACTCCTATGCTCTTGTCTGTATGTATGTGCGTCTGTCTCTCGGTCTCTCTCTCTCTCTCTCTCTCTCTGCCCCTTCTCTTTGTCCGTGTGTTGTCTGTTGTGTGTAAATTTATTCACCATTTTCACTCTATCTGTGTTGCGTTGTGTCTCTCATATTCACCTCACCTCGCCTCACCTCGCCCCACTTCGCTTCACTTCATTTCATTCGCTTCTCTTCATGTTAGTGTCTGTTTCTGCTGACTTCTCTATTCATCTTTTTCTCTTTCTTTCTTTCTCTCTGTCTGTTCTTGTTTATTTTCGTCGTTTTTTTTTATTATTTTTTCTAGTTTTTATTTTGCTTAGGTTTTGTTTGTCTGATTATTTGTTTTTTTTGTTTTTGTATTTTTCGTTTTTCCTCTTTGTTTGTTTTCTCCATTTTATTTATTTATTTATTTTTTTACTTGTCTACCTTACCTCTAGTTTATTCATTACTCTCCATTCATGTTTTTTTCCTCCTCTTCCTTTTTGTTGTCTTCGTTTTAAGTTTATATTCTAGTAAATGGTTCCTTTTTTTACCTATTTCTTTCCTTTATTTGTCTCACTATGCCTCCTGTCTTCTTATTCCTGTATTTCTTGTCCCTCACATTTTTGCTACTTGTTTTCCTTATCGTCGATCAATATTTTACCATTATCTTCTTTCTCTTCCTTCTTCACGTATTCCTTCCCTCCCTCATTTACTGTTCAACTCTCTTTCCATTTTCACTATCATTTTCCCATCGTATCCTCTTGTTTCTGTATCTCGTATTTCTGTCAGTTATTTTCCTTATCGTCTGTTTAACACATTTACCTCTTCCTTCTCTGTTTCCTTCCTCTCTCTTCCTCTGTTTATATTTCTACTACTACATATTTTCGTGTCTGTGTTTCTGGTACTGGTCAGTTAGGTTCTGTTGTTTTCTCTATCGTCAATCTATACTTCGCCATTATCTTCTTTCTCTCTCTCTTCTTCCCATCTTTCTTCGTCTTTTTGTTTTTATTGTCTTTATTTCTGGTGTAGTATGTTTTTGTGTTTCAGTTTTAACCTTTCCTGATTTTTTTTCTTAATTTTCTTTATCATCAATCTATATTTCGCCATCATTCTCTCTCACTTCCTCTATTTTCTTTTAATTTGCTTTCTGTCTTCTATTCTTATCGTTACCGTTTGTTTTCCCTCCTGTATTTTCGTTTCGGCCAATTTACTCACTTTTCTTAATTGTCAATCTATATTTTACTATTATTCTCTTTCCCTTCTCTCACTTCTTCCAGTTTTCTCTTTTCAATTCTCATTTGCTCTGTGTCTTCTGTTTCTAGTGTTACATATTTTAGTGTGGTGTTGCTTGTAGTCAACTTTTGCTTCTCACTGTTTTTCATATCGTAAATTTATACTTTACTGTCATTCTCTCTCTGCCTTTACCTATATTTTTTTCATCACTTTCCATGTCTACTTCTGTTTTTACTATCTCCACCACTGCACTTTTTTTTTTTTTTTTTACTTCCGGTTTTTGGGGTCAAATTCTGAGTTTTTTGGTCCAGTTCTGAAATTTTTTTTGGTCAATTTTCCTACCGCCAATCTACGCTTTATAATCATCCTTGCTCTCTATTTCTCTGTTCTTTTCCTTTATCTCATTTACTTTTTGTGTCTGTTTCTATTTCTACTGCAGCAAAGTTTAGTTCTGAATATTTTGGGTCACTTTGCCCTACTGCCAATCTATAATGTAACCTCGTCCTCTTTCCCTCCCTCTCTCTCTATCTCTCTCTCTCTCCCTCTTTCTCTCTCGTCTCTTTCCCCGTTGCCCTGGTAGTTTCCCTCGCCGGGTCTCCGCTTACGTTCCCACAGCTTTAGTGTCTACAAGAGCATCTATCAAACGAGGAGGAAGACGCGAAATATAACTTTAAAACAACACGTGAAGTGGCCAGACGTCTTTCCTCTCCTGTCTCCTGGCTCTCCTCTCGTGTCTTGTGCTCTTTTTGCCCCTAACTTAAGCAGAGGGGTTCGGGAAATAAGGTGGCTAATGGACTTTGTCGTTATGAGAATCTGACGACTTCTTTAACACGTTCCCGCCCCGTCCATACAGCACCGCCTCTCTTAACTGTCCCCGAGAAGATATTTTAGTGCGTCTTTCCCTCCACGGTGAGGCGTCGGGTCGTAAACATCGCTCCATGGACTTCCTCATTTCCTCCCTTCACTTGTCCAGTTGTTCAGTGTGTGTGTGTGTGTGTGTGTGTGTGTGTGTGTGTGTGTGTGTGTGTGTGTGTGTGTGTGTGTGTGTGTGTGTTAATGACTTCTGTGCCTGTTTTGTCCTGTCGTGTCCTGTCATCCGTCGTGTTTCTCTCTCTCTCTCTCTCTCTCTCTCTCTCTCTCTCTCTCTCTCTCTCTCTCTCTCTCTCACACACACACACAAATGAAATTAAAAATCGACCTACGTAGTTCGGACTATAATAGGTGCACTTTCTCTCTCTCTCTCTCTCTCTCTCTCTCTCTCTCTCTCTCTCTACCTACCTACCCACTTGCCTTCCTCCCACTTTAAACCTTCCCTCACGTTCCCTCCATTTAATTTTTCTCTCCTACCTCCTTCCTTCACTCATTCGTTGGAATCAAATTATACAACCAGTACTAAAAGAAAGCAGGAGGGAGAGAGGAAGGAAGGGCAGGGAGTATTTTTTTTTTATACTACTCATCTACTCCAAGCTTTCCCCGCCCCGACCCGCTACTCTACTCCAGGAAAACCAATACCGTCCCCTTATTAATAATTGCAGCATCTGGAAAACTAGTAAGCCAAGTTAAAGGTTTCCCCGAACAATGTGCGCTTTGGGGTCTGAGGGGTCTCTAAGCGCATGGGTTCAAATCCTGTCCACGGTCCGAGTGTACGTTGGGTTTCCTCACTCGGGGCAATGGTTTCCTTAGCGGGTGGGCTTTGAGATAGAAGATACCCCAAAAAAGTATCCCCTTTAGCCCATAAATTCTCGTGAAAACCCCACGAGGTATATAAAAAAAGTGTGTGTTTTTTTTGTTTACGTGTATCGAACGGTTGGAATAGTCATCGTACAGTTAGGATGGATATTGGTTAGAGTATATCTCGTACTGTTTGAAAAGGTATCGTACGCCGTGCTGATTTTATGGGAAGTTGATATCATTATGGTGTGTGTGTGTGTGTGTGTGTGTGTGTGTGTGTGTGTGTGTGTGTGTGTGTGTGTGTGTGTGTCAAGAGATACTAAATGTAGATCATATGTCTATTTTTTTTTTCTTGCGAGTGTTTTTTTTCTCTCTCTCTTTCCTCCTCTTCGTTAATAATGCCATATCGTGTTTCTCTCTCTCTCTCTCTCTCTCTCTCTCTCTCTCTCTCTCTCTCTCTCTCTCTCTCTCTCTCTCTCTCTCTCTCTCTCTCTCTCTCTCTCTCTCAGCTCATTATGCATTTCGCTTTCTCTCTCTTTCTCGTTCTTTTCTCCTTATTTTGTCATTATTTTCCTTCGTGTGTCTTTCCTTGCAATTCCATGACCTTTTGTTCTTCCTCTTTTCTCTGTTTCTTTTACTATTTTGTTTTCGTTATTCTATTCTCCTTTTTAAATATTTCAAGTATTTTCGTTTTTTTTTTAGTTTATTTTCAGTGTTTTGTAATAATTTTTCTGAGTATAATTCAACAATTTTCACGATTTTGATGATTTTCACCGTCTTTTTCATTCCTTTCATTGCTTACTGTTGCTTTTTTTTTATTTCATTATTCACAATTTTCTTTACATTATTTTCACCATCCATTGGTTTCATTTGAGATATTGCCACTTTTTTCCCCTTTTATTACGTCTGTGTCTCTTTACTGTATTAATTTCCTAAGTCTTTACTATTTTCATATCTCATTTCATTCTCCTTTCATTATATTTCATTATACACAAATGTCTTTTCTTTCTTTAGTATTTCCAACAACCTTTCCCTTTTTAATTATTTTCGTTTTTTACATGCATTACATTTTTCTTTTCTTTTTTCGTGGAATTAGGGAAGGACGGACATCAGCTGACGGCTCCAAATTAAAAAAAGAGAAAAAAAGTATATAGAAGAAAAAAACAAAACAAAACAAAATAAAAACAGAAAAAAAAAACGTGTCTACCTCCCTTCTCTTCCATTCTCCTTCCTCTCACTGTCCTTCCTTCTGTCCTTCCATTCCCTCTCCTTCAATTTTCCTTCCTTTTCCTTCTCATTTCTTTTATTCCATTCCTTTATCTTCCTTTGCTTTATACCTCCCTTCTCTTCCATTCTCCTTCCTCTCACTGTCCTTCCTTGTTTCCTTCCATTCCCTCTCCTTCAATTTTCCTTCCTTCTTCCTTCTCTATTCTTTTATTTCATTCCCTCATCTTCCTTTGCTTCTTTCTTCTCGTTCTTCTTTATCTTTCTCCATGATTGAAGTTCATTTTCAGATAGATAAATAATAGATCTTCATTTCATCCTTTCCTATGAAAATTCTATGGCAGTTTTTCCATACTGCGTGGTACTTTTCCCAACCATTTTCATGTCAGCGCAAACTTTCCTTTTGTATTCCTTTCGTCCTGCTTTTTTCCTTCATTCTCTTCTTCCTCCTCGTTCGAATTTCCTTTCCATCCTATCTCTTCCTTTCCTTTCTCCTTTCCTTCTGCCCGCTTTCCTCTCTTTCCTTTTCTTCCCTACCTTCTTCTCATGCTCTTTCTTCGTCTTTTCTTCCTCTCTCTTCTTTTCCCTTCTTTCTTATCTCACCTCTTCTCTTCGTTCTCTCTTTCCCTCCCTTCATCTCCCTTTTATCCTTCTTCTACCCGCCTTCCTCTCTTTCCTTTTCTTCTTTCTTCTTCTCATTCTTTCTCTTAGTCCTTTCTTCCTCTTTCTCTTCTTTACTACCTCATCTCTCTTCGTTCTCTCTTTCCCTCCCTTCATCTCCCTTCTCTCCGCCTTCCTCTCTTTCCTTTTCTTCCCTTCCTTCTTCTCATCTTCTCTCTTCGTCTTTTTTTCCTCTCTCTTCCTTTCCCTTCTTTCTTATCTCACCTCTTCTCTTCGTTCTCTCTTCCCTCCACTTCATCTCCCTTCTCTCCTTCTTCTACCCGCCTTCCTGGCACTACTAGCAAAGGAACGCGTATAAAAAAAGATGCATACATTTGTAGAACTTTTGAGATCAAGAGAAGTTTACATTTCGTTGTCTGTTTTCTGTCGTTGTTGTAAATTCATACATTTTTTATACATATATTCCTTCTTTATGCGCGTCTTACTTTTTTTTTTTTCTAATTCCGAGTTGCATTATGATTTCAGATTGTTTGTTAATGTTGTTTTTCTTTATTCCCTAGTTTTTTTTTTTCCTGTGTATTTGAGTATTTATTTTTTTTCGCTCCTTGTAACTATATATTTTTTTTCGATTCTCTCCGTTTCTCTCTCTCTCTCTCTCTCTCTCTCTCTCTCTCTCTCTCTCTCTCTCTCTCTCTCTCTCTCTCTCTCTCTCTCTCAAAGCTGCTGTATAATTTTTGACTTTTAGCTCACGTGTTTTTGTATATTTCACTCATACATATTTATACAAACTTACTTATCTTTTATCTTTCATCTACTACTTCTGTTCAATCTATCTTATCATATTCTTTGCTTTCCTTTTATTTTCAACATTTTTTTTTATCAAGTTAACTATATATTTCTTTTTTTTTCTCCACGTAATCTTTGAAAATCACTAGCTACATAAGATCCATTTCTTTGACTTTCTCTAACTTACCTGTGACTTTCTATCAACGCAACGTTTTCTCTTCTATTTCTCTAAACCTTCTTGAATACTGCCAACCGTAAGCTTTTTCTTTATTTCTTCTTTTAATTTTCACCATATTTCTGCATAAACGTAACTTTACACCAGTGTCTCGCATCACGTTCGTCATTTGATCCTCCCACACATTATATATTCCCCCCAAGAACATCACGCATTCATTTACCTTTCTTTAATATTCTGCTACTTTTTTTGTCAGCGTCACATTAACCATGAATCTTTGTGTATCTTGGAAAATTACATTCCACCTCGTGTTTATATATTTTTTTTTTGCTTGAGCTCTTTCATTTGTTTATTCTGTTTTGATGTTTTGTTTTTGCTTTTTGTGTTTTCACGCCAGGTTGTTTCTCCACGTGTCTTAGAAAATTACATTCCAGCATACATATATACATTTTTTCGACTAATTCCCGTATCTATTTAACAACTCTTAATGTCTTTTTACTTTTGTTCACCTTCTTTTTAATTTTTTTATGCAGGAGGGACAACTGGACAAGGGCAACAAAATAATGAAAAAAAGGCCCACTGTGTTGCCAGTTCCCTATAGTGTTTTGAGTGTCAAGCAGGTTCTGAATCCATGTGTGTCTTATATCTTCATTTATCTTTTTTATGTAGGAGAGGAAAGTTAGCTAAGAGCAACACGAAACAAAAAAAAAAAAAAAAAAAAAGGCTTGCTAAGTTGCCAGTCCCCGTACTGGTTTGAGAAAGTTACCCCCAAAAAAGGGATCAATGTCTTAGGTCACGTTAAGTCAAGTAGTGTTTCAGTCAAGTTAGTAAATTTTGTGTTTATTTTCTTGCTGTTGCTTAGATTAGGAATAAATGTCTTAGATCTAGTTAGGTTGTTAGTTTCCTAGTTCAAGTTAGTTAGTTTTCTGTTTATTTTCTTGGTGTTTTAGCTTAGATTAAGTTAGCTTGGGTCAGGTTAGATTAGGTTAGCTTGGGGTAGGTTAGAATAATGCATTTTCATGGGGTTTTCAGTGGATGATTGATGCTTTGTTATATGTTATGTCTGATTAGGTTAGGTTAGGTTAGAAAAGTTATGTTGGGTTGGGTTGTTTGAAAATATTAGATTGGTTTATGTTAGAAAAGGTTAGGTTAGGTTAGGTCTGCTTCTTCATGGTGCTTCCAGTGTCAAGGAGATCTGAATCCCCGCGTGTCTTACCAAATTGCATTCCATGTTTGTCTTTGAGATTCTTTTACCATCCTCCTCTCCTTCCTTTCCTCCATTATTCCCTCCCTCACTCCCTCCCTGTCTGTCTCTCCCTCCCTCCGTTTTTTCCTCCAGTCCCAAGGGTGACCACCAGGTTTTTGTATATATGTGTATCACAGGGAGTGAGAGAGGAAGGTAGAGAGCGAGAGAGGGAGAGGGAGAGGGGAGGAAGAGAGAAGAATTGGAAAAATAGGTGTGGCTGTAGGAAAAGAGAAGGAATAAAGGAAGAGGAGAAATGCTAGAGTTTAGGAATGAAAGGACGCATGAGAGAGGAAGAGAAGGAGAGAATAATGCAAACAGAAGGAAAATAAAGATAAAGAAAATAATGCTTGAGAAGGAAAAGGAAGGAAGCAAGAATGGAGAGATGGAGGGAAAAAAGACTGAAGGGAGGAGTAAAGGAATGGAAGGAAGGAAGGAAGGGAGGGAGAAAAGCGGTGGAGAGAAGCTAGTGGTAGGTAAGGATGAGAGGAAACGTTACCTGCATGGAGGGAAATGGGAGAGAAAAAAGAGAGGGAGGGAAAAGTTGGAGGGATATTGGGATAAAGAGAGGAAGGAAGGAAGGAGAGAGAGAGAGAGAGAGAGAGAGAGAGAGAGAGAGAGAGAGAGAGAGAGAGAGAGAGAGAGAGAGAGAGAGAGAGAGAGAGAGAGAGAGAGAGAGAGAGAGAGAGAGAGAGAGAGAGAGAGAGAAAACAGAGGGAGAGATAGAGACAGAGATAGTAGGGGGAGAGGGAGGTAAGGTAAGAAGGAGGGAAACTGAGGGGAGAGAGGGAGGAAAGAAGAGAGAGGGAGAGGGAGAGGAGGTAAGAAGAGGAGGGAATATTAGGGATATTTGCGGAAGAGAGACAGTGAATGCGGAGAGAGACCGAGAGGGAGTGAGAGGGGAGAGAGGGAGAAAGTGAGAGGGGAATGAGAGGGCCGGGAACTCGTTAGCTAAGACACACTGTACTGTTATTATGCACGCTTATTCGGATTACCTCTGTGCTTCGTCCTCTCACCGTCCTCTCCCGCTCTCTCCTCTTTCTATTTCTTCTTTTTCTGTCTCTCCTTCGCCATCCGCTCTCACTCCCTTTCGTATTCCGGCTCCTCTTAATTTCCTTCTTCTCATTCTTACCTCATCGCAAGAAAACGGGAGAGAGAGAGAGAGAGAGAGAGAGAGAGAGAGAGAGAGAGAGAGAGAGAGAGAGAGAGAGAGAGAGAGAGAGAGAGAGAGAGAGAGAGAGAGAGAGAGAGAGAGAGAGAGAGAGAGAGAGAGAGAGAGAGAGAGAGAGAGAGAGAGAGAGAGAGAGAGAGAGAGAGAGAGAGAGAGTAATAAAGACACACACGAACGTAGATCAAACACAATGCAAAAAAAAAAAAAAAAAAACGTGCGGACGGTGCTGACGAAAATACCTGAGGGTGCTGAGGGTGTTCGCGACGCTCTGCTGACGACGTGACACTCAAAAGAGACTCGCCACCACCAGCACAGCGGTTCCATAATTGAGTGTTCCCTTTAGACACCAAGTTAACAGTGCTTGGCCGAAACACAGAGACTCATTCTGAAACGCCTCGCTTTCTTCCCACAACTGTTTTTCAAGGCCACGGAGATGATTAACCTGGTTTTCTGGTGTTTTTTTTTGTTGACAATGTAGAAATTTTGTTTATCTGCCACTAGACACGTGAAAATTACCCTTAAAAACCTGTGCCACTTGTAAGCGCGTATTTTGAAACGTTTGCTCTCTCGCCACAACTGTTTTGGAAGGCAACAGAGATAACTAGTTGGATTCTCAATTGTTTCTACGGTTAACGGTGTAGGAAGTTTGTTCACATCTCACTAAACACACAAAAACACCCTTAAAATCCCACGCCACTTACAAGCTAGTATTTTGAAACGTTTGCTCTCTCACTACAACTATTTTTCAAGATGACGGAAATAATCAGCAGGAATCTCAATTGTTTCTTCAAATAACTTATAATCTCGTATTTTTAAAAACATTTGCTCTCTTATCACGACTATTTTTCAAGACAACGGAAATAATTAGCCGGATTTTCAATTGTTTCTACGGTTAACAGTGTAGAAAGTTTGTTCATATGTCACTAGACCCATAAAAAACATCCTTAAAATCCCGTGTCACTTATAAACTCGTATTATGAAACGTTTCACCACAACATTTTCAAGACCAGAGATTACCAACAGGAAAAAAAAACAACAAACCATCCATGTGGCCCGTAAAAACAGCTTAATTAGATTTCAAAAGCGTTTTAGAATACAACCTTGATTATGGAATGTGTGCGTGATCCTAACAAGTTTCGAACAAATTCTACGCCACTGACAAGAAAAAGAACGATGAAAACGCGTCTAATCATCCCTGCGGCCTCTGAAAACAGTCCTATTACACCCCAAACTGTTCTAATATTCGGATCTTGGCTCAAACACTACCTGGCAACCCGTTCTCACGATGCCCTGGTGAAAATCTGCTTGCACGGGGGGCGAAATTAATATATTGTCTCAAAGAAGCAGGTGCGCGGAAGGGAAAAAAAATGTATACAGCCGAGGGTAAAAGAGAACGAGAAAAAAAATAGCGGCGCATAACACGAAAAGGCTTTTATGAAGATGATAAATTCTGAAACACATTCCAATGTTTTGAAAATGAACTATGTGAAGGAAGAGAAGGAAGAGGAGGAGGAAGGTGAAGCAGGAGTAGAAAAGAAAATGAGAACGATGTAGAACAAGAAGAGAAGTGCATGGAAACACGAGAATAATGAATAAAAAAGTAAGAGATGAGGAAGAGGAGGAAGATAAACACAAGTAGAGAAGAAAAAAAAAAAGGCGAGAAATGGGAAAAGGACATAGAAATAAAAGATATAATAAGGGAAAATGAAATACAACACATGATTGCGGAGATGGGAGGGAGGAGGACGAGGACATAGAAATATGAGAAAATGAAAAATGAAATGAAAAAATGAAGAACAAAGGAAGGAGGAGTAAGAAGAAGAGGAAGAGGAAGCAAAGGAGGAGGAGGAGGAGGAGGAGGAGGAGGAGGAGGACTTGAAAATATGAGGGAATAATTGAAAACGCAAAACAAAATATGACACGGAGGAATAGGAGAAGGTTAAAGGAGGTTAAGGAGGAGCAGCAGGAGGAGGAGGAGGAGGAGGAGGAAGAGAAGAAGGAGGAGGAGAAGTAGGAGGCAGAAACTTGAGGGAATAATGAAAACAGACATACAGTTATTGCTTCACTAATTTTGTACGAAGGAAGACAGAAGCAACAACTTCATTTGGATCAAAGGCTTACATGAATGAAAGAGCAAAAAAATACAAAAAGAGGAAGAAATTCACGTGAAACCAGGAAGAAAATAAATAAAAGAGAAAAAAAGCAAGAAATGGAAAAGAGGAAGGTATGCAAATGGAACCGGAAAAGAAAGAGGAGAGAAAATAAGAAATGCATAAAATTGAGGAAAAATATAAGAAGAAAGAACGAATATGATAAAAAAAATAAAGGAAAAAGTGATGTTAGAAATATATAATTGGAATGAGAATGGAAAAAAAAGAGAGAAATGAAAGAAAGAAAAAGAAAAAAGTGACAAATTCATAGAAGTGAGGAGAAAGAAAAGAATTAAATAAAAAAAAAGGAGAGAAAGAGATGAAATGATGTTATGAGTTTGTAATTGTGAAGGAGATGGAAGTAGAAGAGAAGATAAGAGGAGAAGAAAAGTAAGAAATGAATATGAATAAGAAAAAAATATATAAATAGAGAAAATGAAGATAATAAAGAAGATATGATATTACGAGCTTATAATTGGAATACAAATGGAAGAAGAAAATAAAAGAAGAGAAGAGGAAGGAAAATGAGAAATGCAGGGTAGTGAGAGGAAAATAAAAGAGAGAGAGAGAGAGAGAGAGAGAGAGAGAGAGAGAGAGAGAGAGAGAGAGAGAGAGAGAGAGAGAGAGAGAGAGACAGAGAGAGAGAATAAATATAAGAAGAAATGACGTTACGAGGTTATAATTGGAAAGGAGATGGAAGTTGAAAAGAAGGAATGGAAGTAAAATAAATTGTCTTAAGTCAGGTTAAGTTAATTCAGGTTAGGTTAAGTTAGGTTGAGTTTAGTTAGGTTAGGTTAGGTTAGGTTATATCGAGTTTAATTAGGTTATATTAGGTTAGGTTAAGTTAGAATAGGTTAGATTAGGTTAGGTCACATTAGAACAAGTTAAGTTAGGTTTGATTGTGTTAGGTCGAGTTAGGTTACATAAGGTTAGGTTAAGTTAGAATAGGTTAGCGTATATTAAAATTACAATACGTCAGTTTAAGTCAATTCATATGATGCAAGAGAATAAAAATGAAAAAAAAAAAAAATGATACACCTTGATTTGAGGGAAGAAGAAAACGACAATGAATAAAAAAGAGAAAAGAAAGAGAATGATAAAGAAAAGAAAGGAAGCAAGGAGGGAAGGAATGGAGGAAAGCAATCTGTGAGTCCATGCCGCAGATCCTAAAGGGAAGGCACGTGTGGGATCCAGGAGAGAATTCGATCCTAAATAATTCGGCGCCCGAGGAAGAGTGTGGCTGTAAATCTCCCAAGTTAACTAATCCGGCGCCATTTTATTTCCATCCATCTTGATTACGTTATTATTTCCCGATGAGAGAGAGAGAGAGAGAGAGAGAGAGAGAGAGAGAGAGAGAGAGAGAGAGAGAGAGAGAGAGAGAGAGAGAGAGAGAGAGAGAGAGAGAGAGAGAGAGAGAGAGAGAGAGAGAGAGAGAGAGAAGAAAGTTAAAAAATGGGACAAAACTAACGAAAAAAAAGGAGAAAAGTAAGAATAAATAGACGTAAGAGAGAGAGAGAGAGAGAGAGAGAGAGAGAGAGAGAGAGAGAGAGAGAGAGAGAGAGAGAGAGAGAGAGAGAGAGAGAGAGAGAGAGAGAGAGAGAGAGAGTTAGAAGAGATGAAACTGTAACGAAAAGAGAAGAGAAAAGTAAGAATGAAAAGACTTACCGGAGAGAGAGAGAGAGAGAGAGAGAGAGAGAGAGAGAGAGAGAGAGAGAGAGAGAGCGTGGTGAGGGGCTGTGAAGCGTGTTTATTCAACTGCCTTAGAGCAATCTCAGACAAAATACAAGGAAAAAATTTGTTGAGGAAAAAGAAAAGAAAAAAAAAGAGTAAGAGAGAGAGAGAGAGAGGGAGGAAGGAGGCATG
>NC_059277.1:9917269-9954769 GCF_017591435.1 Portunus trituberculatus
AGAATGATGAAAGAAGAGTGACAGAGATATTTAAGAAGAGGAGATAGAAAAATTAATAAGAATAGTTGGTAGAAAAAGAAGAATGGAATATAAAAAATTAAATAGACGAAGAGGAACAAAGTAAACAGAAAAAAATAATAAAAATAAAGAGAGAGAGAAAACTGAAGATGAAGCCAATAAATAGTAGATAAGGGATAAAGATAAAGTAAACGGCATACAAAATAGAAGGAAAAGGAAGAGAAGGGAAGGGAAGGGAAGGGACGGGAAGGGAAGGGAAGGGTGGAGAGATTTAAGACTGCAGTTTGGTAGTCTGAGTGAAAAACGTCCAGGAAAGGATAGAGGAAGATTGTGATGGATTTGAGGGAGAGAAAAAGGGAAGGAAGAAGGGAGAAGGACTGTACAGGAAAGGGAGGAGGGAGAGGGAAAGAGAAAGGGAGAGAGAGAGAAAGAGAAATGTTGAATGATGTTAAGAGATTGAAGGGGGGACGAGAGAGAATGCTGGAGGTATATTTAGAGGGACAAGGAAAGAAAGGGGAAAGAAGGGGATTTTGAGAAGCTGAATGGAGGGAAGAGACGGGGATGGAGAGAGGAGAGAGGGGATAAGATGAGGGGAAAGGAGGGGAGGGACGGGGAAAGAGATTTTGAAAGGTGAATGAAGGGAAGGAGCAAGGAAAGGAGGGAGGAGATAAGACGAAGGGAGGAGATAAGAAGGGTAGAGGGGGAGAAGGAGAAGGGAAGGATAAGACAAGAGGGGGAGGTAGTGGAGGTTGAGGAGGTAGGGAGCGGTAATGGTCAGGGGGGAGGAGGAGGAGGAGGAGGAGGAGGAGGAGGAGGAGGAGGAGGAGGAGGAGGAGGAGGAGGAGGAGGAGGAGGAGGGGAGGAGGAGGATAAGGAGTTTGAGAGACTGGGGGGGAGAGAGAGAGAGAGAGAGAGAGAGAGAGAGAGAGAGAGAGAGAGAGAGAGAGAGAGGGAGGCGGACAGCACTGGTGAAGACTCTCAGTGTGCGGGCAGACCTCCCTGCGACCGCTACACACCGACGCGAGCACTGCCACCAACACGCACACACGTACACACACATACGCACACACATACCTGGCCGTCACACTTACCTGCTCTACCGCACCTGCTTGCCTTCAGACGGGCATCGGCAACCCAAGCAGGCATGGCGAGGCGCGGCGCTGGGAGTGTGGCAGTGAGGAACAGAAAGTGAAGTATTCCCTAAAATTCCTGGACAAGTTGGCTAGAAAAGCGATCGAGTGTGCGTGCGTTCGTGAGTGCGTGCGGGCGTTTGTGAAGGGGGAAGAAGGGAAGAAACACACCTGCCATTACGAGAAACACACCTGTCCGAAGCACCGTGTCGCGCCACTGAACTGTAGGAGTGTGAACTGAAGTGAACTAACTGTCTTACTGTGAACCGGAGGGGGAAAGACAGACAGACACATACACACACACACACACACACACACACACACACACACACACACACACACACACACACACACACACACACACACACACACTTAAACACTTTCACTTCCTCACGCCTAAGTTACAATCATGGCACTAGACACACCACACCCCCGCCCACCTCCTCCTTCTCTTCCTCCTTCGCCTTCCTCTCCTCTTCCGCCGATAAGTGAATGAGGGAGGAAGATTTACGAAGTGCGGAGGTGTAGGCGCCGAAAACAAATGACAGCAATGCGTGGGCGAGTGATTCCGTGATTCCTGTGTCGTGATTCCCAGTGTAGCGTGAAGAGAGAGAAGGAGAGAGGAGATAAATAGGAAGAGAGAGAAAGAGGGATAGATTTACACCTCACCACCCCTCGCTTTGAAGATCCAGCAGGGAAGACGAGTGACGTAACGTGTCTGTGCTTGTTTCGTTTCTAGGATTGCGTCACTCTTTTCGTGAGTCGCCGTGAGTCTTTCCCTCCCCGCGTCACGTTTGTCTCCTTCGCCACCACGCCGCCTCTCGCCCGCTCCAGAAGAAGGATGAGCCTCTACGAAGGACTCCCTCCCTCCCTCCTGCAGGACAAATAGGTGGTATAAATTGTAAGGATTCCCTAGTTATTTCTTCCCTCATTCCTTCCTTCCTTCCTTCCTTCCTTTCTCCTTCCCTTGTCTGTCCATCGAAATCCTTCCCTCCCTCATTCACTTTTTTTTCCTTCTCTCTTCTTAACTCTCTTTTTTGTGTGTTTTATCCTCGTGTGCTTCCTTCCTGTCCTTCCTTCCTTCCTTCCTACGGTTCTCCTCTTTCTCGGCACTTCCCTCGCTCTTCCTCTCTTCCTATCTCCTTTACCTCCCATATTTTCTTCTCCCAGGCATCAGGACCCTCACTCTTCTTCCTCTTCTCCTCTCCTCCACATCCTCTCCTTCTCCTCACCTCCATTATGACACTCCTTCCTCTTCCCTCCTGTCTTAGAATTACGCCTCCTTAGCACACCTTATTTCCTTTATTTTTTACCCCTTGACAATCAATGTTCGTTGTCTCTTAATACCCGAGACATAATCACCTGTTATTCATTTTTTTTTACTAAGTGGGAGAGCGTGAGAGTGAGAGGGTGAAAGAGAGTTTTCATTCATCATGGTTATTAAGAGGAAGAGTAACGGGATGCATGATTGTAATAAATGACACTTAATAACAAGATATTACGAACGATGCGATGTGACGTGGTGTATATAAAGTGATGTTATGTTATACTACCTCATTGTTTCTCTCTCTTCTTCTTTTTCTTTCTTTTCCTTCTCCTTCCCCTTCATCTACTCCCTCCTACTCTTTTTTCTCCCTTTTTCTACTCCTTCATCTCTCTCTCTCTCTCTCTCTCTCTCTCTCTCTCTCTCCATTTCCTCTATCTCCTCTCTTCCCTTTTACTTCCTCCTTCCTCTTCTTATCATTCTCATTTATCCTTCTTCTCCTTTCTCTCACTCTTCTCTATTCTTTTACATCTTCCTTCTCCTCCTCCTTTCTCTTTCTCTCATCTCCTACTCTTTTCTCCACTTCCTTGCCTTCTCTCATTTCCTCTTGTTATCTCCATTTTTTCCTTCCCCTTTCTCCTTCACCTTCCCTCTCCTCCTGTCCCCCTCTTTTCACTTTCTTCTCCCTCTCCTTCCCTTAAGTACCGTAGCGTGGCAAGGGAAGGAGGGAAGGAGAAATTGGTGGTTAGGGATCTGCTTTGTTTTTGCCTCCCTGAGTGACCCTTACAGCTGCCGAGGGGAGGTTAGGACCGGTACGCCATGCAAGGTTAAGGCCCTGGTGCATTATTGGTCTCACGTCTCTAAGTTCGATACCTGAAATGACTCACGTGTTTTGGAGGAGTTGTGGTGAGGTGAATTTCGTGGGTTTTGGGTTCACGTCGTTGTGTGTGTGTGTGTGTGTGTGTGTGTGTGTGTGTGTGTGTGTGTGTGTGTGTGTGTGTATTATCTGTTTTTCTTTCTCTTTTTCTCTCAGTGTGTCCTTTGAGTTATTTTTTGTTTCTCTATTTTTCTCTTTTTCTTTTTCGTCTTTTTCTTCTTGTGATCTTCCTTTTTTCTCTCTCTCTCTCTCTCTCTCTCTCTCTTATGATGTATTAATGTTAATGATCTAATGTATGTATAAATGAATGAATGAATGAATGAATGAATGAATGAGTTCTCTCTCTCTCTCTCTCTCTCTCTCTCTCTCTTGGAACTCAACTGCATCTCATCAATATCACTTTCAGACAGAGAGAGAGAGAGAGAGAGAGAGAGAGAGAGAGAGAGAGAGAGAGAGAGAGAGAGAGAGAGAGAGAGAGAGAGAGAGAGAGAGAGAGAGAGAGAGAAATGAGAAATAGAGAATGACAAGAGATAACTGGACAGAAAAAGGCAAATGAGCAACTTACAAAGCACAGAGAGAGAGAGAGAGAGAGAGAGAGAGAGAGAGAGAGAGAGAGAGAGAGAGAGAGAGAGAGAGAGAGAGAGAGAGAGAGAGAGAGAGAGAGAGAGAGAGAGAGAGAGAGAGAGAGAGAGAGAGAGAGAGAGAGAGAGAGAGAAAGTAAAGAAAAGAGAGAGAAGAATAAAAAAATCTTAGAGAGAGATGAAGCAGACATTAATTTTCTTTCAGAGGAGACCATTACTTATCTTGTCCTTTCTCCTGCTTCTGCCTCTCTTTCTCTTCCTCCTCCTTCTCCTTCTCCTCCTCCTCCTCCTCCTCCTTTTCCTCCTCCTCCAGCTGGTGCCTCAGCCTCACCTTTCTCGTCAAGGTCACCGGTAACACTCAAGACAAACAATTTCCTTCTGTCCTGAACGTGTGTGACTGATTATATGAGAGAGAGAGAGAGAGAGAGAGAGAGAGAGAGAGAGAGAGAGAGAGAGAGAGAGAGAGAGAGAGAGAGAGAGAGAGAGAGAGAGAGAGAGAGAGAGAGAGAGAGAGAGAGAGAGAGAGAGAGAGAGAGAGAGAGAGAGAGAGAGAGAGAGAGAGAGAGAGAGAGAGTTTTGGGGAAAATGAAGAGAAAAGAAGAGAAGTAACGAAAACCGGGGAGAAAATGAAGGAAAAATAGATGGTAGTTGCAAAATGGAAAGAGAGAGAGAGAGAGAGAGAGAGAGAGAGAGAGAGAGAGAGAGAGAGAGAGAGAGAGAGAGAGAGAGAGAGAGAGAGAGAGAGAGAGAGAGAGAGAGAGAGAGAGAGAGAGAGAGAGAGAGAGAGAGAGAGAGAAACATAGAAAGATATAAAGCATAACACCTACTTAATCTCAAAATGCTGAGTCATGATGATGGTGCACATTTCTTTACCTGGCCCAAAGGTGTCCCGGCTCGCAGGTGCGCCTCGTTAACGCCTCCCCACACTTTGTAATACTTTAATGAGGCAACTTGGGCAGCACTTTGAGGAGACGGAAGTAAATAAATGCAGCTGCAACTTCCTAATTCCTAATGTTGTTCATCCGGAGAGCGAGAGAGGGAAGGCGAGAGAGAGAGAGAGAGAGAGAGGAGAGGAAATGCTTGAGTGCCTCGCTTCCATCGCGCCTAATTTACATGGATAAACACACGACCTCTTGCAAGTGGAGATTACCCGTTTTTCTTTTTCTTCCTAAATGAGAAACACGTGAACAAATTAATTCATCTTGCTACGGAACGTGTTTATAACAAGAAAAGGGAGAAGGAAATGAAAAGTGACGTGTGTTTTGTAGTTTTAAATGTTTTTTTTTTTTCCTAGTATGTGTTGTGTTGTATCAGTGGTATTTTATATTTTTTCTCAGATGTTGTACTCTAAGGGAAAGGAAACCCATATTTCATTACTAGAATCTAGATTGCGTTGTGTTCGGTTCGTTTGGTTTGGTTTGGTTTGGCTTTCTTTGGCTTGGGGTGGATTGTTGTTAATTTTGTTATACTAAAAACATAACGCAAAGGAAGACAAGGAAGTAGCAAACCTCTCGGCTCACACGACGCTGCCTGATATACGCTATACTAATGAAAATTAAAGTAAAGGATGTAAGGTAGCAAAGATGAAACTTCCTCCTTTTCTCTTCCTTTTCTTCCGTTTTCTCCTTTTGCTTTTACTAGCACTGCTGCTATTATTATCCCTACCGCTGAAAACCACCACTGACATTATTACTACTATAAATAAAACAAGTATGTAATAGCACGTGTAATAATAGTAGTGATAGTAACAATAATAATGACAATAACGATATGTCAACCACCACCACCACCACCACCACCACCACCACCATCACCAAGAATACCAATAGGAACGACAACCATAATTTCTTCTTTATCCCCACCGAACCCTCTCGCTCTCCCTCGTGAGTATCTGGGTAACCTGACCTGACCTGACCTTCGCTGGCCCCATGTCTAGTCAGAGAGATGGCGGATGGCGGACGGTCAGCTTCAAGTGAATATCTATCTTGGAATAACAAATCTATCGAGGATACAAGGGAGTTTTTCCGCGCGGCTCAGGCTAACTTCTTTAAAAATGTCGATTCGGCTTTAAACTTTGAGCCCGAGACCTCCTCCGTAACCACATTCCCGGCACAGAGCGCGAGACTCAATGTGGGAAGACACTGTGAACGAATATTAACCGTGTGAGTGAAGACAGGGATGACAACAACCGCATTAGTCTGTCTCTCTCTGCCCGGGTTCTCCTGTGACCCTCCTCCTCCTCCTACTCCTTCTGTTCCTCTTCTTTCTCTTCTCTTTCCTGCGTTTCCGGATCTCTGTGTCTTCGTTGGAGTTTGAGACAGTCCACGAGGCACCTTAGGCTCTTCTGTGCCTTGTTATCTTTTGTTTTACTGCTACTGCTGCTGACAATCCTATTGTTTCTATTTCTGCTGCTTCTTCTCTTTTTGCTACTCGTCTATTGTGTCTACTTCTACTACTGCTATTGTTATTATTTTCCAGCTATTTCTTCTTTTTCTACTTTTTTACTGCTGCTACTGAGACTGTTTTCGTTTTATTTTTGCTGCTGTTTCTTCTTCTTCTACTCGTCTGCTGTTACTGCCACTACTACTGCTATTATTACTATTCCTCCTACTATTTCTCTTCTTTTTTTTCTACATTTTTTTACTGCTGCTACTGACACTAGTATTGTTTTTACTTCTGCTACTGCTTCTTCTTGTCCTTCTACTCATCTACTGTTACTACTACTACTACTACTACTACTCCTACTACTGCTATTATTTCTATTTCTCCTCTTTTTCCTACATTTTTTTATTGCTACTATTGACGCTTCTATTTTATTCTGCTTCTTCCACTTTTCCTACCTCTCTAATGACACGCCTGTTGCTGATACTTCTGCTACTGCTACCACCATCACCACTAATACCTTTCCTCTCCTACCTATCATTTCTCAAGCGTATAAAAGAAACAACAGACGCCGAAAAAAGGACGTGAAAAAAATGCAGAAGGGAGGAAAGGGGAACAAATTGACAGTGGGCAGCGTAGGTGATGGGAGGGGAGGACAGGACAGTGAGGGAGGGTGGGAGTGAGAGTGAGAGGCAGGTCACGCACGCCATGCTGACTCCCCTGACTCTGATTCTTGACCATGAATTCTGCATTAGGGCAAGCTGTAATTCACTCTGACACATATGCGTCTCATGGTCACGACATCTGGGCGATTGAGCAGAAAAAATGTACACAGTCAGGGAAAAATGTATACTAGTGTCTCCATATGCTTCCTATTTATCATCATTCAGGTGTAGTTTGCTATAATCTAATTTGACACCTGTTTATATATGAAGGACACGACACCTAGATGATACCTGGGCAGAAATAGAAGAAAACTAACACACGCAGGTGAAAATTCATACCAGGTTTTCCATCTCTATCAATTTTTTTTTGTCAATATAGATGCAATTTACTGTAGTTTGTTATAATCTAATTTGACATCTGTTCGTCTTACGGTCACGACACCTGGAGAACACTTAGAAAAATATACACACTTACACAGGTAAAAATTCTATACAAAAATGTCCATCTAGTTCTCTTTTCTCGTCAGTAAGATGTAATTTCCTATAATCTAGTTTACAACCTGTTCATCAGAGAGACACGACACCTGGGCAACACCTGACTGTCTTTCCTACTGCCTGTAACTTTAACTCTTTCAAGTGGGAGGGTCCAAGACGATCCCAGATATTTCAAACATTCCTTTTGATATTTCTTTGTTTTGGAACTGGCATTTCACTAGGACAAAAAAGAAAAAAAAAGGAAATAACGATTATCCGAAAAGAAATGACTGACTTCCTTCATATACAACTCCAGAAGGTTTAGAAGAAGATGATTTTTTACTTTGATTCAGGTTATGTGCGTACATGGAGAAGAAAACGTCCAGTAAGAAAATGTCCAAGGGGGAAACATGTCTAATTATCTACTAGGGGAAATGTACTAGTGCTAAAAATGTGCATGAAGAAAGGTGCTGGTGGGAAAAGTCAAGAAAAAGACGATAAAGAAAAAGCGCAAGGAGTGGGAAAAGGGATGAAAAGAAGAGAAATGTCAGGGAAAAGAAGGAAAACAAGAGGAAGAAGCGCAAAGAGTGGGGCGAGGGATGAAAAGAAGGGAAATGTTAAGGAAAAGAAGAAAAAAAGGCGGAGAAAAAATGTAAGGAGTGGGGATGGAGGGATGAAAAGAAATGTCAGGGAAAAGAAGGAAAAAGATGAAGAAAAAGCGTAAGAAGTGGAGGGAGGGATGAAAAGAAAGGAAATATCAGGAAAAAGAAGAAAAAAAGGAGGAGGAAAAAGCACACGGAGTGGAGTGAGGGATGGAAAGAAGGGAAACATCAAGGAAAAGAAGAAAAAGAGCGAAGGAGAAAAAGCATAAGGAGTGGGGCGAGTGATGAAAACAAGAGAAATGTCAAGAAAAAAATGTTCAAAGGGTAAATCTCAAGGAGGAAAATATCCGGCACTCATCCTTCCCCACGTCAACACAGTATAATTCACGTCAACACCTCGTTAAGACACATGAGAGGGTGGCGACAACATAAAAGCCAACACTAGATCAACTTTCACCTCTGCACAACTTACACTGGAATTGACGTCACGGATTTCAAGGCTATTAGTCCGATTGCATTATAAACAGAGTGAAATCAAATAAAACGCAGTCAATTTGTATCTCATGAAAGTAAACAAAATCTGTGACATTATTTCTTATCGGAACTGTGCATCGGTTTAACGTTTTTGATAATTTCACCATTAAAATTGACTTTCATCTCATTCATCTACCTTTTTCCTGTCAGTTATATGTAATTTACTTAACCACTTGGCCAATACACGTGGGTGAGGATGACAGAAGCACAAAAATCAACAGTGAATCAACTTTCACCGACGTAAAACTCAAAGCGGAAGTGATGTCACGGATTTCAAAGCTATTAGTGCGATTGCAAAACGTACAGTGAGTGAAATGTAAAGGGAATCCCAACACTATCTCATGAAAAGGGAAACATAACAATATCGCATGAAAATTACTAAAATCTATGATATTATTGTGAACAGAGCACAGTCAATCTTCTTTAGGCAATAACATGATTTCAATACTGATATCGTTTACTGTAACACCTTTCCATATTAACAACACTCATGAAAAACAAACCAAACCAAGAGAAACTAAATTATCACCAAAATATCGCGTCCCCTCAAAAATATATCACTCTCCAACCTCAGCAATTAAAAAAAAAAAAAATGTGAAAAATTAAATGCAAACAAAATTTTCCTTTTTTTCTCCTCTCACCTAAAACACATAAACTTCCAGACTAATTAGGTAAAGACGTAAACAATTTTCACACCTGCCCGCTTCAAGGATAACACACCTGGCGGACACTTTAGCCAAGAAGAAGAAGAAGAAGAAGAAGAAGAAGAAGAAGAAGAAGAAGAAGAAGAAGAAGAAGAAGAAGAAGAAGAAGAAGAAGAAGAAGAAGAAGAAGAAGAAGAAGAAGAAGAAGAAGAAGAAGAAGAAGAAGAAGAAGAAGAAGAAGAAGAAGAAGAAGAAGAAGAAGAAGAAGAAGAAGAAGAAGAAGAAGAAGAAGAAGAAGAAGAAGAAGAAGAAGAAGAAGAAGAAGAAGAAGAAGAAGAAGAAGAAGAAGAAGAAGAAGAAGAAGAAGAAGAAGAAGAAGAAGAAGAAGAAGAAGAAGAAGAAGAAGAAGAAGAAGAAGAAGAAGAAGAAGAAGAAGAAGATGATGATGAAGAAGAAGAAGAAGAAGAAGAAGAAGAAGAAGAAGAAGAAGAAGAAGAAGAAAGAAAAAGAAGAAAAGAAAAATCAATAAAAGCAAAAAGTAACAACAACAAAAATATCGCCAAACATCACCACAAGTCTTCATATCATTAACTAAAGATCAATCATACCACCACCACCACCACCAACACCACTACAACCACCACCACCACATAAAAAAACACCTTTAAAACCCCATAACATCACCACCTGTCTTCCTGTCATTAACCTAAAGATACAATGTCGTACAAAACGCTACCACCATCACCACCACCATCACATAACATCACCAATCTATCATTAACTAAAGGCGCAATCTAGCACACTTCACCACCACCACTACAACACCTCAAGGTCACGAAGGACACCTGAGCAAAACACCTGAGGAGACACAGAAAAAAAACACGGCATTACATTGACTCTCATTTATATTTCAGTTTTTTTCTTCCTCTTTTTGGTTTCCTTTCAAGTGTTAGGTTATCAGAGGCGAAGGAAAGGAGGAAGAAAGAAGAAAGGAAGGAGGAAGGAAGGAAAGAAAAAAGGAAGGAAGGAAGGAAGGAAGGAAGGAAGGAAGGAAGAAGCAAAACATGTAAGAAAGGAGACAAGAGATGGAGAGAAGGAGGGAGAGGAAAGCAAGGGGGCGTGGAGGTCAGGATGAGGGAAGGGAGAGGGGAGAGGAAGAGAAGGAGAGGGAAGGGAGAGGAGGGAGGGATGAAGCTCACTTTCCAAACGACCATGGAGAGAGAGAGAGAGAGAGAGAGAGAGAGAGAGAGAGAGAGAGAGAGAGAGAGAGAGAGAGAGAGAGAGAGAGAGAGAGAGAGAGAGAGAGAGAGAGAGAGAGCAAAGGTAAGAGTTATTGCCACGAATAAGGAGGAAATAAGGACAAACTGGTGATAAAAGACGGTAAGAAGAAAAAACTGTGATAATGATGTGTAATTATGTAAGAACGAAGAAAGAAGAGAGAGAGAGAGAGAGAGAGAGAGAGAGAGAGAGAGAGAGAGAGAGAGAGAGAGAGAGAGAGAGAGAGAGAGAGAGAGAGAGAGAATATCATTATCATTCTTACTTGTCTCTCTCTCTCTCTCTGCTCCTTTTCCATCCTTCTACCACCACCATCACCACTACCACCACCACCACCATCACCACCACCATCACTGCCACCACTACTACCACTACAACGTTACGTATGTTCCTAATAAGAAGAGACAAGAGAAACATTAGCCCCAATTACGCAGGACATCACAGAGCAAGGAAAACGATAAGAGACGAATAACACAGCTTTACGAGTTACGACTCAGAAAGAATACGAAACATAACACAAACTAGCACGACCTTACTACGACCTTCCTGACGATTCTAAGTATATGACCTGCCCTCAATGTGACAGACAGACAGACAGATGGATAGACAGACAGACATACAGTACTTCCCATAATTTAGTTCAGGCTCTCTTTCATTACCCCGTTTTCTTTCTGAGAGTGGCATTCCCTGTTTTTCCTCCTTATTTTTTATATTTCTCTCTCTCTCTCTCTCTCTCTCTCTCTCTCATTTTGCGTCTCTTCCCACGTGTACTTTTTGAAAATAGAGGAAAAGGATTCACAAAAGGTTTATAAAGGGTTCAGAGAGGCGCTTTTTTTGTATACCAAGGAGGGGTAATGACGTGTGTGTGTGTGTGTGTGTGTGTGTGTGTGTGTGTGTGTGTGTGTGTGTGTGTGTGTGTGTGTGTGTGTGTGTACTCCACGACTCCATTTGCTCCACGACTCCATTTGCAGGTCCGATTGGATTCTCTTTAACAGGACTGAGAGAGAGAGAGAGAGAGAGAGAGAGAGAGAGAGAGAGAGAGAGAGAGAGAGAGAGAGAGAGAGAGAGAGAGAGAGAGAGAGAGAGAGAGAGAGAGAGAGAGAGAGAGAGGGGTTCAATCCCCCTCGTCAGGTTACGACATGAAACTTACGTACGACTTAAAATTTACGACTCCTCTTTACTGCTCGTCGAAACTTGGCTCATAGCACGATTATGACTACTACTACTACTACTACTACTACTACTACTACTACTACTACTACTACTACTACTACTACTACTACTACTACTACTACTACTACTATTACCACCACCCCCACCACCACTGCTACTACTACTACTACTACTACTACTACTACTACTACTACTACCACCACCACCACCACTACTACTACTACACTACCACCACCACTACTGCTACTACTACTACTACTACTACTACTACTACTACTACTACTACTACTACTACTACTACTACTACTACTACCACCACCACCACCACCACCACCACAACCATCACCACCACTGCTGCTACTATTACTACTACTATTATTACTACTACTACTACTACTACTACTACTACTACTACTACTACTACTACTACTACTACTACTACTACTACCACCACTACCATTACCACCACCACCACCACTACTACTACAACTACTATTACATCTATCATTACAACCATGAACACTTCCCCACACAGTTACACACACACACACACACACACACACACACACACACACACACACACACACACACAGAAAACACACAAAATCCTAAAAACGCTTCAAAAACTTCTGCAGCAAATGATGATTCTTGGATATCCCTTTGTGGTGCTGAAAGTAGCATTGTAGCATTATACTCTCTCCCGTTTTCTACGAGGCATGTGCTCATAGGAGGAGAGGGGCGGAGGGGTGGGTATTCATCTATTCACCGTACTCTGAAGCGCTGTGAGTTTGGCAATATCCGGAGAGAAGAGTTCCGAACAGCGTCCTGTATTCTACGCATTCATTCACTCCAGGGGAATTTTGCTTGGCGAGTTTTAATCATTACTCGCAGCGGAGGAAAACTTTTGGGGAAGGGAGCGGGGGGGGGGAGGGGGTGAACGTAAATAGAGTCTAAATAAATGCTGAAATAAAACCTTACAGCGTATTGCTTTTAAACATACAGACGCGGGTTTACTCGTTCATACATACATACATACATACATTTTTTGGTGTTTGTTTGTCTGTTTGTATCTCTCTCTCTCTCTCTCTCTCTCTCTCTCTCTCTCTCTCTCTCTCTCTCTCTCTCTCTCTCTCTCTCTCTCTCTCTCTCTCTCTCTCTCTCTCTCTCTGTCAATGCTTTTATTAATTTTGTAACCCTTTCTTCCTTCTTCTTTTCCGTGTTTTAATTCATTCTATCTACTCTTTTGTTTTTTTGTCTATTCAATTTACGGTTTTCCCTTTTTTTCTATGTTTATCTGAATTTTTTTTCAATACCATAATTTAATTTCTCTCTCTCTCTCTCTCTCTCCTTACCTTCCACCCTCCCTCTCCTACCAAATCCCCACCAAATATCACACACACACACACACACACACACACACACACACACACACACACACACACACACACACACACACACACAGCGAACTTCTCCAACGCTCCCAGAAAGTCTTGCGGGTTTGTGGAAGGGCGAAGTGAGACAGAGAGAAGAACACGAGCGCTATCATTCAAGTCTTCCGAACGAAAACCAATGTCACGGCCTTCGAAGTGCCGGGGAAAAATTGTAATTCGATAAAAGAATAGACTATGTGAAATTCAACAGCAAAGGGGAGAGAGAGAGAGAGAGAGAGAGAGAGAGAGAGAGAGAGAGAGAGAGAGAGAGAGAGAGAGAGAGAGAGAGAGAGAGAGAGAGAGAGAGAGAGAGAGAGAGAGAGAGAGAGAGAGAGAGAGAGAGAGAGAGAGAGAGAGAGAGAGAGAGAGAGAGAGAGAGAGATTGAGGGAGGGAAAGGTATAGAATCCACACATACTTTTGTCTAAACTAAGCCATATTTTTCCATTCGTTCATTCATTCATTCATTCATTTATCACACACAGAGAGAGAGAGAGAGAGAGAGAGAGAGAGAGAGAGAGAGAGAGAGAGAGAGAGAGAGAGAGAGAGAGAGAGAGAGAGAGAGAGAGAGAGAGAGAGAGAGAGAGAGAGAGAGAGAGAGAGAGAGAGAGAGAGAGAGAGAGCACTAGAAAAATATAAAGTAATGAAAAATAACAAAAAATAAACGAATTGATAAGAAAGACAACAGAAAGACGAGAGAGAGAGAGAGAGAGAGAGAGAGAGAGAGAGAGAGAGAGAGAGAGAGAGAGAGAAAGGGGTCCGGGAGAGAGAGATAGCCACTTTGGTCGCCTTCTCACGCCAAGGCACGGATTCCCACAGTCTCCAGCGGCTTTCAACAGCGTGGGGAATTAATGGTCGTTTATTAGTAAGCAATTCGGGCTGTGCAGGGGACTCGCAGCGCCAGTGACCCTCAGCAAGGCGGCTCAGTGAGGGGACCCTAACATAACGTATACTAACTTGACCTTGGCTGACCTTACCTAATAAAACCTGACGTAACTTGAGCTGACATAATCTAACATAACATGACCTAACATATCTTGAAGTAATATAACTCGGTTCTGACCTTAAGTAACCTAACATAGCGTAACTTTACTTCATCTGACCTACCCTGATCCTGTTTGGCTTAACCTAACCCGACTATTTGATTTAGTCTAACTCAATGTAGTTTGATGTAATTTGGCCTTATCTAATATAGTATAACATAGTTTAGCGTAATCTAGTCTAGTATAATCTGACCTTACTGTATCTAATATTTGTCCTGGCTTGGCATAAACAAACAATATAGTATAACCTTAACTTAATGTAACACAAACTGACTTGATTGAACCATAAGTAAATTTGATCTAACCTAGTCTGACCTAACTTATCGTAACCTTATCTAACTTAAAACAATTGAACTGATAAAGGAAAAAAATTGCGTGCCTTGATATGACCTAACTTACCCTAACCTAACCTAACCTAACCTAAGATGTTCTAACCTAAATTAATCTCTGCAAAAACCGGCAAAAAAAAAAAAAAAAAAAACTACTTTAATCACTTTGTATCAATGCTCGATACGTGAATGAGGGAATTTGGACACTGTTGATGAGGAAGTTACGTGATATATGTGTATTGGACACTATTTGTAAGGAAGACATTTGAATCAGTAAGCTTTGACACTTTATGAGGACAATTCGTGAGTGAGTTAAGTAATGTTGTCACTGTTTATGAGGGAAATACGCGATTTCAGGCATTTTTCCTCAGTTCTTTGCATAATTCACGGCTCGGTTGGTTGTAAAGTTACCACTGGAAATAAAGGCAGCCCCGCAATGCTATTTGTAAGTCTAGCCGAGTCATAAATTCAGAGATGAGATTTATGTCCGCGCGTTGCAGTCAATATTTTTCAATTTCTTTACGCCATAAGCAGATTCTCACGCCTATGTAAAAGTTACGGCGCCGTCGCAGAAATGAATCTACGTAAGAATCGACTGCTTGTAAACTTAACGCCGAATATATTAACGCTCAATTCCGGTCGTAAGTTGAGTCCACTCGTAAAGCAGAAACGATGTATGATTTATTTTGTTAATGTTTTACTCGATATTTATTCCATTTTTCTTTTCCCGTAAGCAGATTCTCGTTCGCTGCTGGAGTTTATTCGCCGTCCGTCATTTATGTAGAAAAAAAAATCTATTTACTAACTCGTGCTTGTAAAATCTGGAGAGTTAATATTGAGGATTACGATAAACACGCAACAGTTTTTACGATCCTGGTGAAGCCACAAATCAGAGAAATTTTTTTATTTGGAAAGTAAAAATTAGTGTAGCATTTTTGGTTAGATCACAAATTAAGAGGATCCTGGTTAAGCTGCAAATCAGGAAGAAGTAATTTTAGATAGGTTACAAAATAAGAAGAGGTAGTTTTTGATTAGAACGTAAAAAAAATAGGTCACTAGTTTTGGTTAGATCTCAAATTAAGAGATGATTTTGGTTAGGAAGCAAATCAGGAAGAAGTAATTTTAGATTGGTCACAAAATAAGAAGAGGTAGTTTTTGATTAGAACGTAAAAAAAAAAAAAAACAGGGTACTAGATTTGGTTAGATCACAAATTAAGAGGAGTAGATATTAGTTACGAGGTAAATTCTAACGATACTGGGACGTATTTTTAGCATGAATTTTGGGTGTGATTAGACGATTTTATTTGCATTGAAAAGTGTCTATGGAGGTCAAAAGATTAATGGCCAGAGTCTTCACTGTTCCAATCCCCCACATGAGTTTCCGAAGCTGTATAAAATCACACAATGAATATAGAAACGCGTCATGGTACGGAAGGAGTTAAGAGGATCCTGGTTAAGCTGCAAATTATAAATAAGTAATTTTGGATAGATCACAAAATAAGAAGTGAATTTTGGTTATAAAGTAAAAATATAAGTAGCAGTTTTGGTTAGATGACAGATTAAAAGGAGTTGATTTTGGTTAGGAGGCAAATCAGGAAGAAGTAATTTTGAGTGGATCACAAAATAAAAAGAGGTAATTTTTGGATAGAAGGTAAAAATTAAGGTAGTAGTATTGGTTATGTCAAATTAAGAAGAGGTAATTTTGTTTAGGAAGCAAATCAGGAAGACTTAATTGTGAGTAGATCACAAATTAGAAACGTAGACAAAACACGTGACTTTTGAGTGTTCGAGTCCATATTTTATAATCACGTGGTGGCAGAAACATGTATAATAAAGTCAAGTTGCTCTCTGCCTTAAACACACTTTGCGGAATAAGAAAGTTGGACTAAAAATACAAACACAATGCAATTTTAAGGTAAAGTGAAAAAGGGTCCGCGGTGGTACAGTGGAACCATGCGCGCTTTGGGGTTCGAGAGGTCTCCAAACGCAAGGGTTCGAATCCTGTCCACGGTCCGAGTGAAGGTTAGGCTTCCTCACTCGGGGCAACAGTTTCCTAGCGGGTGGGCTTTGAGGCAGGAAGTACCCCCCAAAAATATTCCCTTTAGCCCATAAATTCCCGTGAAAAAGCCCACATGGTATAAATATATATAAAAGAGAGAGAGAGAGAACTATATTTATTACTGTATTTTTCCTATGACCCTTTCAATTTCTGCTTCATGTATGTATACGTGAAGGCACGTGCATTCCTCTCGTGGCATGAATAAACTTAAGACATAGTTTGAAGAGTTAGTCCTTCAGGATAAATGAGGTCTGGAGAGTTATAAAGTCACCACTGCAATACATAACCAGGGAATACTTCTTGGTGGTTAAAGCGAATGGTGTCAAGGCATCTCCATTCCTGACTCGGTTCTTACTTTGGAATTCTTTACATTTCCTTTTTGGGAGACAATAAGAAAGCCTTTTTTTTTTTGCCTGAAATTGCTTTGGCTCTGGCTCGCCTCCCTTGTGAATGAAAATATATCCAAATAAAAAAAAACGTGAATTTCAATAAACTCGACATAATACTTGGTCATAAATTAATTCCCTCAGCTTAACCCCTTCAGTATCGTGACGCGTCTCAATATTCATTCTACTTACTATTTGGTGATTTTATATAGCTTCAGAAACTCATGTGGGAAAAAAATAGTGAAGACTCTGGCCATCAATCTTCTGACCTCCTTAATGTCAATAAAATCGTCCAATCACACCATAAAGTCATGCATTCCAGTGCTGAAGGGGTTAAGTGACGACCTCCTCCATTGCAAAGCTACCTCTCAAAATAAGCAAGAAATACGTAACAGCTGCCACTTTTTTCTTATGTAAGAAGGAAAAACCGATCAAGAGCAACAAAAAACGAATACACAAAAAGGCTCACTGAGGTGCCAGTCCGCGAAGGGTCTCCAAGCGCACAGGTTCGAATCCTGTCCACGGTCCGAGTGTAGGTTAGCTTCCTCACTCGGGGCAACGGTATCCTAGCGGGTGGGCTTTGAGATAGGAGGTACCCCCAAAAAAGTACTCTCTTTAGCCCATAAATTCCTGAGAAAAGCCCAAATGGTATAAAAAAAATGTCTTGAAACCAGGTCATAGGTAGATGGAAACACAGAAGCAGCGAGAGAGTTCAGGAATCGTGGAATTGAATCAAGACGTAATGTAGCAGCAGTGCTCGAGTCAGGATCTTTCGTCTCCACTTAAGAAAATATCGCTCCTCTCATAAACAAAGTAAAATTCTTCTGATTTTAGGATTATTTCTTAGACTCGTTTCTCATCTCTTGGTGTCGTTATTGGTACAGTCGCCTTTGTCTCGTCCAGGCTGCGAGTCGTCCACAAATCACGTCAATGTTTCTGGTTTTTTATCATGAAAGTATTAAAATGAGTCTTTTTCATCTCAATTTCCTGGAAAAAAGTATAAAGAATGACGAGCGGTCTGTTTATGAAAATACGATTATGAAAAACTGCACAAAAAAAAAAAAAAAAAAAAAAAAAACAAAGGTACTGTCCATTACTTATGCACGGGAAATAAATGGGATTGCATAAGTCTTTTTTTGCCTCACTTTTTCGGGGGTGGAGGTTTATCAAACATTTTTCCCTTTCCCGCAAATTTTTCCTGCCCGTAGCTGGCCTCCGTAAAAACTGATGAAAAAATATGTAAAAGTGGATTTAGAATTATGCCATCTATCACTTGTCTCTCATTTGATTCAGCGGGACTGTATTAGAGTAACAAAAAATTAGCAGGCCTTTGTTTTTTTCCATCCCACCAAAACTTTATGTGTCGCTAACAGGCAGTTTTTGAATCTACAATCAATAAAAAAAATAGGAGAGGGAATTCAGGATCATTTATCACTTGCCTCTTATAAAAGTACAACGAAACGGAAAAAATCTAGCATGTCTTTTTCTTCGCTTTGTGGTGTCCCTACCTGTGTTTTTATTGACTTGGAACCAGTAAAAAAAGAAAAGATGAAAATAAAAGAGAATTCAGGCCATCTATCACTTGCCTCTTATGATTCAATAAAAGAGAGAGTAACATAAATTGATCAGGTTTGTATTCCATTTCTCCTTCTTCGTGCAGCTAATTGGCTTCCTTTAAACCTAGAAAATAGCCCCTTCAGTACCGTGCCGCGTTTTTATATTCATTCTGGCTACTATTCGGCGATTTTATACAGCTTCAGAAACCTATGTGAGGATTGAAATAGTGAAGACTGTGGCCATTAATTTTTTGACCTCCACAGAGCCTTCCTAATGTAAATAAAACTGTCTGATCATACCACAAAAAGTCATAGTAGAAATGTGTCTCAGTATAGAAGGGGTTAATGCAGAGACAATATTGAAGTGACCAAGATATAAGATGATTAATGTTACAATATACCATTTACCGCTGCCTCTTTGGGTTCAGTGAGGCAATACAGTAAGAGAAATTGAAAAAAAAGATTTATGTATTTGCTATTGTTTTTAACGTTTCGTGTACCCAGCTGGCTTTCACACGTAAAATATTAATAAATGTAAGATTGTAACGCCTATCAATTACTTTTGCAATTCAGTGAGTGCACAAAGCAAGAAAAATTCATCGAGCTTTTTATTTATATATTCATTAACCTATCTGCTTTGCCTTCCTCCTGTCCCTCGTTGGCCTTCACATATACAAATTGATAAAAAAAAGATAAAAAAGTGAACGTAGCATTAGAACATGTATCAGTTGCCTTTTACACTTTAAAGAGACTAAAGAAAAAGAGAAAACTAACAAACTCATTTATTCATTCATTTGTTTTCCCATTTTTCGCGTCCATAACTGACCCTTTTCACGTACAAAATTAATAAAGAGGATAAAAAAAGTGAATTAAACATAAAAGCATCTACCAAATGACTTATAATCCATTGAAAGTAAGAGAAATTGAACACATTTTACATTGACATACTCACTTATCAATCCAGTTTAGTCATTTTTCGTGCCAATAAGTGTATTAAAACTATATAAACGTGAATTAAAGGCTCAAAGCGCTTCCCGACACACTGAGGTCACAAAGGAACGTACCCATTGAAGTGACACGATCATTTCCCGCGTCTCTACCTGTACCCGGGGACTAATTAGGCCAACCTGCAATTATCTCACCATCTCGTTTCCTCTCATGATTTCTCAGAGCTGTGGGGGGTGGAGAGAGAGAGAGAGAGAGAGAGAGAGAGAGAGAGAGAGAGAGAGAGAGAGAGAGAGAGAGAGAGAGAGAGAGAGAGAGAGAGAGAGAGAGAGAGAGAGAGAGAGAGAGAGAGAGAGAGAGAGAGAGAGAGAGAGAGAGAGAGAGAGAGAGAGAGAGAGAGAGAGAGAGAGAGAGCAATATACTGTACTCTGGAAAAATTAATATTAGCCATATCTCTTAATTAATAACCAGAAAAAAAGAATAATAGGAAGAGGAAAAAAACATTATTTTCAAACTGGGGAGCGAATTGAGAGAGAGAGAGAGAGAGAGAGAGAGAGAGAGAGAGAGAGAGAGAGAGAGAGAGAGAGAGAGAGAGAGAGAGAGAGAGAGAGAGAGAGAGAGAGAGAGAGAGAGAGAGAGAGAGAGAGAGAGAGAGAGAGAGAGAAACTAAATTACAAAACACAAACAAACTCACTAATTGTATCTTGCCTACTCACCGGGTTTAGAGAGAGAGAGAGAGAGAGAGAGAGAGAGAGAGAGAGAGAGAGAGAGAGAGAGAGAGAGAGAGAGAGAGAGAGAGAGAGAGAGAGAGAGAGAGAGAGAGAGAGAGAGAGAGAGAGAGAGAGAGAGAGAGAGAGAGAGAGAGAGAGAGATGAAAAGAAAAGAATAACTGCACAAAATAGAGCAAACAAAACAAAAGAAAACACATGAACATAATTGCAAAACGCCACGAGAGAGAGAGAGAGAGAGAGAGAGAGAGAGAGAGAGAGAGAGAGAGAGAGAGAGAGAGAGAGAGAGAGAGAGAGAGAGAGAGAGAGAGAGAGAGAGAGAGAGAGAGAGAGAGAGAGAGAGAGAGAGAGAGCAGTTCAAGTGTACAGTGAATGAGTGGTTGCTACGGACAGACAGACAGAGGCAGGCTGGATAGAAGGCATTAACTGTGACTTCTTTAGCCTAATATTGTACGAAAGTATGTAATGTATAATGTACAAAACTCTGTATATCTATGTAAATTGGTATAAATAGAGAGAGAGAGAGAGAGAGAGAGAGAGAGAGAGAGAGAGAGAGAGAGAGAGAGAGAGAGAGAGAGAGAGAGAGAGAGAGAGAGAGAGAGAGAGAGAGAGAGAGAGAGAGAGAGAGAGAGAGAGAGAGAGAGAGAGAGAGAGAGAGAGAGAGAGAGAGAGAGAGAGAGAGAGAGAGAGAGAGAGAGAGAGAGAGAGAGAGAGAGAGAGAGAGAGAGTCAATGTTGATCCTGCGCTTCCGAGTCTACCTGGAAATTAGCAAAGATGGAAAGTAAATGTTTGTGGCGTGGCGAGGATTGCTGAAATGCGATACTACGTTGAGAGGGGGTGGAGGAGGAGGAGGAGGAGGAGGAGGAGGAGGAGGAGGAGGAGGAGGAGGAGGAGGAGGAGGAGGAGGAGGAGGAGGAGGAGGAGGAGGAGGAAGTAAAGGAAGAGAAGGTGCAGGCTAATATTTTACTTACACACCTACAAGGAAGATGAAATGGCTTGAGCGAGAGAGAGAGAGAGAGAGAGAGAGAGAGAGAGAGAGAGAGAGAGAGAGAGAGAGAGAGAGAGAGAGAGAGAGAGAGAGAGAGAGAGAGAGAGAGAGAGAGAGAGAGAGAGAGAGAGAGAGAGAGAGAGAGAGAGAGACTGCACTCCGCCAGCCCTGGGCCCAGCCACATGGCCACACCACCAGAGCTGCCACATCCAGGGTTCACCAACTCGTCGTCCCTTTTGCTAGGACGGAGACCTTCCTTCGCTCCTTCCTTCCACGTTACACTCGAATGTGGAACCATCTGGTTATGCAGACACAGCTTCACTACACCACCTCCCTACACACCTTTAAGTCTGCTGCCAATGCATGGATTAAACAACCATAGCATGTAAATAGCACATGTACTGTACGTGTTTGTATAATTGGTAATTTCGTTTTGCATATTTTGGTTGTTCCATGTATTTAATTCCATGTCAAAAATAGTTTTCAGCAACCCTACTGAAGCTCTGGACTAACCAATGTATAAAAAATATGTAATAAAGTAAAAAAAAAAAAAAAAAAAAGAGAGAGAGAGAGAGAGAGAGAGAGAGAGAGAGAGAGAGAGAGAGAGAGAGAGAGAGAGAGAGAGAGAGAGAGAGAGTACTGCATAACGAATCACAAACAGAAGCCTCAGGTACAAAATGAGTACTGTTGTTTTATGTTTTCGTTTTCTCCTTAGCCTGTACAACAAAATAATGGATTACAGGGAGTTACAAGGGATTACAAGAGATTACAAGCAACAATGGAGGCTTAGATGCTTACTAAGAGAGAGAGAGAGAGAGAGAGAGAGAGAGAGAGAGAGAGAGAGAGAGAGAGAGAGAGAGAGAGAGAGAGAGAGAGAGAGAGAGAGAGAGAGAGAGAGAGAGAGAGAGAGAGAGAGAGAGAGAGAGAGAGAGAGAGAGAGAGAGAGAGAGAGAGAGAGAGAGAGAGAGAGAGAGAGAGAGAGAGAGAGAGAGAGAGAGAGAGAGAGAGAGAGAGAGAGAGAGAGAGAGAGAGAGAGAGAGAGAGAGAGAGAGAGAGAGAGAGAGAGAGAGAGAGAGAGAGAGAGAGAGAGAGAGAGAGAGAGAGAGAGAGAGAGAGAGAGAGAGAGAGAGAGAGAGAGAGAGAGAGAGAGAGAGAGAGAGAGAGAGAGAGAGAGAGAGAGAGAGAGAGAGAGAGAGAGAGAGAGAGAGAGAGAGAGAGAGAGAGAGAGAGAGAGAGAGAGAGAGAGAGAGAGAGAGAGAGAGAGAGAGAGAGAGAGAGAGAGAGAGAGAGAGAGAGAGAGAGAGAGAGAGAGAGAGAGAGAGGTAGGTCACGCACGTGGTAGCTCCGTGTTTTTCGTGGTGTTACAGTGGTTTAACAAAGTGCAGTGTTGTGAAAATTTCAGTGCTTGAAGTGCTAAGTGTCCTGGTGTCCATGTAAAAGTGTAAGGTGTGCTAAGCCTTGCAATAGTGTTAAAAAATCACTTGAAAAGAGTGTTTGTACCCGTGCAGTGACCAAGACCCGGGCCTGACCTGACGCGAGGCCTAAGGCAGCACACAGTTGCCAAATCTCTCCAAGGTAGTTTTTAAACAACCTGTATCTCTCTCCGTGGCTGGTTTGGCTTGACTTGTGGGAGAGGTAGTTAGTGTCGTGTGTTTTTTGTGCGCCTGTGGGGAAGTGCTTTGTGTTCTGTGCCAGTGTTCAGTGTCTGTGTTCACGAGTGTGTTAGTGTCGCACGTGTCGTTTAGAACCAACACTCGTTGTCGCCCCCACACCTGGCTTCACAATTCCCCAGGGAATCACTTATCCTCTCCTCAATGTCTAGCCCCGCCCATCGCCCCATAGCCAGGAGAGACTTGCCTGGCTACCAGCCACAGAATTGGTGTTGCGTTTGTGGCAAAGCAACACTTAAGACTCAACACGTGAGCTGTGACGAGGAAACCTGCCGTAACCTTTGTCACAACAGCTGCCTTGGGGATACGCCAGTCTTCAAGTGTAGCTACACGGAGCAGCTACGACTCCAAGCAAACATCCCGGACCCCGTCACCTACATCATCGAGGAGACTGATACACCCCCAACGCCACTACCGGACGACAGTGGGGAGAGTCAGTGGGAGGGCTTGGAGAGAGGAGAGCTAGTTTCACTAGTTGAGAAGCTCACTGAGGAAGCCTCTCAACAAAACTGTGTGATTAAGTCCCTCCAGGACGACCGAGACTTGATCATACAACACAGAGACGTGTTTGCTGCGGCTCTCAGAGTAGCAGACAGGCTGATAGCGTCAAAACAGCGCCAGACGCAAGTAGCCACACGCTCTCAGGCAGTCAGCGCCCACGCAGAGTCAATTGACGAACACTGGGAGGTGGTTTGTCAGGACTCTGAGAGGTGGAGGACGTGGTGGAGCTCGGATAAACCGCAACAGCTCCGCCACTCAGCTGTTTTCTCAACTTCCACCTTCCCTTCGCCTGCCCGGGAAACAACGACCGCTCCGCCTACCTCCACTGCTTCCATCGCCACACAGAGCGACTGTGACACCTCCCCAGCGTCTACTGTCACCCTTCTGCCACACAGAGTGACTGCTCGGTACTCACTACCACGTCTACCGCCACACAGAGCAGCAGGGACTCTTCCTCCATAAACACAGCGAACGGAGTAGATCGCGGTGCCTCTGTTCGCCCACGAACCTCTCCTCAGACCACATCAGGAGATTGGAGAAAAAAGAAAACTAAGAGGGAAGTGCAGCAGGACGCGAGGAAGGTGTCCAGCGAAGGACTGAGGACTCACCAGGCCACCAAGCAGACACAAAAGCGAGCCAAGGCAAAAGTGTGTGAGTACTGCTCACGGAAAGGACACACTTCTGCTACTTGCCACGCCAGAACTGACGATTTACGTCAGGAGCGTCTCATACAGCGGCTCCTTACGGTGGAAAGACACACAGCCACACCCTTCCCACCTGCAGCGCCTCAGCCCGCCCACCACCTCACTTCATTTCAGTCCTTACCACAACCTCGCCCACTCCTTCCTCAGCCTGGTATCTGGAATCAGAGCCAGGGGCGGCAGTGGACCACCCTCTTCACCAGTACCAGCAGTCGGCCGCGGACCCTAACCACCACCTCGGACTAGCAGGCCTCGCTCACTACCATCCCTCACCATGGTACAGCCAGCTTGCCCCGCCGCCAACTAAAGGTCGTCTCTAGCAACGTCCGTGGTCTCCGGACTAACCTTGCAGACTTATACCACAACTGTGTGCAACGACACAATGCAGACGTTGTTGTGGTGACAGAGACATGGCTGAACAGTGAGGTGGAGCCCACGTATGGCAGGATGCAGGGCTTCACCCACTGGGTGAGGAGGGACCGACAGGAGCGAACAGGAGGTGGAGTGGCTGTCTGCTTCAAGGAAGGAATGCAGGCCCAGCTACTCGACATAGACACGCCTCCACTGATGGAGATGATGTACTTCCGAGTAACGCTGGCAGACCGCTCAGCCCTCTTACTGTGTGCCCTGTATCGCCCCCCGCGACAAGGGCCTGACTCACTCCTGTACCTGACTGAGACTTTAGACAACCTGATGATGGCACACAGCTGCAGCCACGTGCTGATTGTGGGGGATCTCAATCACCACCTGGAAAGAGACGCCTACGAGAATCTCCTGAGGTGCAGGGTCTGACAGATCATGTCACCTTCCCCACACATGAACGAGGAGGGACATTAGACCCTGTCATCTCAGACTACCAGGAGGACAAGCTTCAGTGTCATCAGCTGGGGCTCGTGGGCAGCTCTGATCATCACGCTGTACTGACACAGCTGGAAGTGGGCGTGGCTCGGGACGAGGCCACCACCCGCACCATCTGGCTGTGGAACAAAGCAGACTGGGCTTCCCTGCGCCGCGACCTGACCCACACCCCATGGGCCACTCTGCTACAGGGAGGAGCAGAGAGTGAAGCACTTGCACTCACCTCTCACCTTCTCGCCCTCCAGAGACGCCACGTCCCACACAGGGAATACACCACCAGACCGACGGATCAGCCATGGTTTGGCTACCGTTGCCGTGTTGCTGCTGAGGCAAAGTATGCTGCCTGGCTCCGCTACAAGAGGAACCCGACTCGGCGCAACAAGGACTTGCATAGGGCTGCATGCAGGAGGATGGTGGTAACCAGCAAGTGGGCCTTAAAAAAGTGGGAGGAAAGCCTGCGCCGGAAACTGTGTGGCACTGGCGTAGGAAACAAAACTTGGTGGTCCCTTGTTAAGGACAAACAGGAACTGGCCACCAAGAATCCATCCCTCCCTCAGCAAGCAGGACGGTACTGTCGCCACCAGCAGTAAGGAGAGGGCACAGTTGCTGGCTTCCTTGTTTGCTGGAAAATGAAGGTGGGGAATCCACAGCAGCCACCGCCTCAGCTGGTCCAGCAATGTGAGAAGACTGTCACCATGGTGGAGGTGACGCATCAGCAGGTGAAGCGATTATTGCGGGGCTGGACACACAGAAAGCTACCGGCCCTGATGACATCAGCCCGCACCTGCTGAAGCGATGCTCCCAGGAACTGGCTGCCCCTCTCACCCAAGTTCACAACTTGTGTACGGGAAAACGTCTGGCCTTCAGTGTGGAAGGAGGCTCGAGTAGTTCCTGCACACAAAAAGCTCCAGGACGGACCCAAAAAACTACAGACCCATATCCCTGTTGTCAGTGGTGGGTAAAGTGTTTGAGAGGGTCGTGGCAGAGGTGGTGTGTAGCCATCTCAAGGACAATGCCCTCCTCTCAGACCAACAGTTTGGGTTCAGACCTGGAAGGTCAACCTCCGACCTAATGATGCTTCTCACCAGGCAGTGGCAGGACGCCCTCGACGACGGCAAGGACACTATAGTGGTTGCTTTGGACATAGCTGGAGCTTTTGATAAAGTATGGCACAACGGATTACTGGAAAAGCTTCGTGCTAAAGGCATCCAGGGTGGCTTGCTACGACTCCTGGGAAATTACCTGCAGGACAGAAGCCTCAAGGTGGTTGTCAACGGGCAAACATCTGAGTCCCTGCCTGTGGAGGCATCAGTGCCACAGGGTTCAATTCTTGGCCCACTCCTGTGGAATATCTACGTGGATGATCTTCTCCAGCTACTGCCAGGAGTCAAGGCCTATGCTGATGACTGCACCCTCTCCTATACCTATCCACGCCAGGACAGTGGGCGGGCTGCTGAGGCCATCAATCAGCAGCTACGAGTGATAAAGGAGTGGGGTGCTCGCTGGCAAGTGACATTCGCGCCGGAGAAGACACAGGCAATGGTTGTCTCGGTCCCCAGCCGCCATGGCAGCAATGGCAGGAAAGTTGTCTTTGGCGTTGCTGCTCCCACTCCAAGATGACGTCAAGATACTTGGAGTGGAGGTGGATCGAGGGCTGAGGTTTGACAGCCATGTCAAATCCATTGCCAAGAAAGCCTCTCACAGGATCTCCGCTCTCAGAAGGATCGCCAGTTTCCTCGACAGGAAGGGGAGACTGCTGCTGTACAAGGCACAGGTGCGGCCCCACCTTGAGTACGCAGCTCTCCTGGATGTCCTGTGCCGCCACACACAGAAGGAGACTGGACAGCATCCAACGCCGCGCCATACGGCTAGTAGATGCTGCAATACCACCTCACCCAGAGCCTGAGCGTCCCCTTGATTCACTGGAACACCGCAGAGATGTGGCGGCAATCGTAGTGTTCCATAAGGCACAGGTGCAAAGAGTGCCACATCTGGCAGGGCTGCGTCATCCTCTGAGAGTCACCGCACGGAGCACGAGAACGGTGCTCAATGGTGGTGACGCCGTAGAGGTGCCGCGATCCCACGGGTGTCAGCATCAACGCACCTTCGCAGGACGCGTCTCCAGGATGTGGAACTTGTTCACGGCCGCGGTGCCTCACGTCCAGGAGATGAACACACACAGTGTCAAACTGATGGCACATAAGTGGAGACAGACACTGCCAACTCCTCTGACACTCTTTGTGACGTGACACTCAGTGTAGTGCAGTGCGTGAATAGTGCTAGTGAAGTGAAAAGAACAGTGCTCCATTTACATGCTGACCATCTTGTATATTTTCTATTTTTAAGTCTTGTAAATATTGTAGAGAAATAGATTGTAGTACCCTTAGAATAGGTAGCACACGACAGTGCGCCTTTGGGTACATGTTCTTCTGTATAAATTATGTTTAAATAAAAAAAAAAAAAAAAAGAGAGAGAGAGAGAGAGAGAGAGAGAGAGAGAGAGAGAGAGAGAGAGAGAGAGAGAGAGAGAGAGAGAGAGAGAGAGAGAGAGAGAGAGAGAGAGAGAGAGAGAGAAGTAGTAGTAGTAGCAGAAGTAGTACTAGTAGTAGTAGTAGATATGATATCGATTAGGAAGAGGAAGTGAAATTTGTGATATATAATAAAGATTGCACACACACACACACACACACACACACACACACACACACACACACACACACACACACACACACACACACACACAAGAAGAGACATACGCAAAACTAACCCTGCATTATATGAATAAAATGAAAAAGAACGAGAGAGAGAGAGAGAGAGAGAGAGAGAGAGAGAGAGAGAGAGAGAGAGAGAGAGAGAGAGAGAGAGAGAGAGAGAGAGAGAGAGAGAGAGAGAGAGAGAGAGAGAGAGAGAATACACGAGGTCAAAATACATGCATATCGTCCAAGGAAATATGCATGAAATTGGAAGGAAAATCAAAAACAGAAAATGCAGATGAAACTCAGATTTGTGATGTGACGGACGTATTGACAGGTAGATATTAAAGGATTAAAGACAGGCAGGCGGACAGACAGACAGACAGACAGACAGATGGACAGATAGATGGGCATAAAGGCACCCGGATGAATATTTATATGAATAGGCGCAAGAATATGAATATCCACTTTATATGAAGAGGGGTGAAGAGCACACGCACACACACACACACACACACACACACACACACACACACACACACACACACACACACACACACACACACACACACACACACAGAGTATCAGTTTACCGACAAAATTACAAATGCAGACTTAAAACAGATAAAAAAAAAAGGGAGAAAAATTAATTTGGGTTGGTGCAAATGAAATCAATATCAGCACACACACACACACACACACACACACACACACACACACACACACACACACACACACACACACACACACACACACACACACACACACACACACACACACACACACACACACACACACACACACACACACACACACACACACACACACACACACACACACACACACACACACACACATGCAGAATATATATACGTATTTCTCCCCAAAGCTAACTTACAATGTCCGCCAACTAATTGCAAGGAAGAGAAAAGAGAAAGACAAAAAGCAATACAGATAAGAATAATACTTGCGAAAATGAGTCTCGCGTCTGAAGTAACAATAGCGGACGTGGGGAGAGAATTTACTTTTCTTATTTACCTCCTTTTTTTTTCTGACTTTTCCTCCCCTTACTTTATTCTCTACGCCTCGAGAACCCTGAACTCTTGAGAGGGGGGGGAACAATGAGAGGAGAGAGAAAAGTTATGAATAAATATTTTGAAAAGCCTCGTATTCACTAATGAAGGAGAAGGTTGCCCACTAAACCTGTCACTGGAAATAGTAAACAAACACATCGAGGTACCCCCACTTCTCACATTTCGCTTCTCAGTCGTACCTCCTCCTCCTCCTCCTCCTCCTCTTCTTCTTCTTCTCCCATCCCTCCCCTTTCGCTGGCCAGACAAAGACACGTGACTTCAACTTTACTTTGTCTTGTTTTCTTTCTTATTTTTTCATTTCGTTTTTCTTTATTTTCAGTTCTTTCTCTTTCCAGTTTAGTTTCTTTTCTTCTTTTACTCTTTTTTATATGTTTTCTTTTTTTATTTTGGTTCTAGTTTTCGTATTTTCTCCTTTTTTTCCTCTTCTTTTCTTCTTTTCTGTATTTTCTGCTATATTTTCATAGTTGCCTCCTATTTTTACTTTTTTTTTTTTGCTGCCTGCTATGTTTTTTCATGTTCTTTACCTCCTTTCTTTCCTCCACCTTTCTCTGTTTTCTCTATTTTCTGTTACACATCCTTTATTCTCTCTCTCTCTCTTACTTTTCTTCTATTTTCACTTCTCATTCTATTTTTCGTACATTTTTTTCTTTCACTTTTCCTCATTTTGTTGTCACTTGATGCAACACTCTTCGCCGTGACTTGATTCGTGACTTACTGACTTACTAACACTATTTCCAGTCTATTTTACGCTTACCTGTTCGTTTCTTCCTTCTTACACTTCCTCTTTTTCTTATTTTATTTTTGTTTCGTGTTTCTTCCTCTTTTCCTTATTTTATTTTTTGTTTCGTGTTTATTTTTACATTTCCTCATCTTTTCAATTTTCATTTTTTTCGTGTTTTTTTGTTACATTTTTTCAATTTTCTTTTTGTTTCGTGTCTCTTGTTACATTTCCTCTTTTTCCTCATTTTTCTTTTTAAATTTTCTCTTTTTTTTCTCAAATTTTCTTTTTATTTCGCGTTTCTTGTTACATTTCCCTTTTTTTTTCTCTCAATTTTCCTTTTTATTTCGTGTTTCTTATTACATATCTTTTTTTCTCATTTTTTTTTAGAGTTTCGTGTTCTGAATACTCATATCTACCTTTTCGTTTTGCATTATCTTTTTTTTTTTTCTCAATTTCTTTTTTACCTATTTCGTGTAAATGAATACAATCAACCTTTTTTTTTTTTACATTTCCCTCTTTTTTTCTCAATTTTCTTTTTATTTCGTATTACTGAATATTCATATCTACCTTTTCGTCTTACATTCTCTTCTGTTTATCTTTATTTTTTACATTTCCCTCTTTTCTTCCAATTTTCTTTTTATTTCGTGTAGTTTCATTCATATATCTACCTTTTCTTTTTACATTCCCCATTTTTTTTTTCATTTTTTTCTTTTATTTGGTGTCGCTGAATGCATCACTCTTTGCCATAACTTATTAACACTTTATTTCCAGTCCATCTTGCGCCTGCCTTTTTTCTCTCCTCTCCTGCTGGCGTCAATGTCCGTCACTCCAACACGCGTTCTATTTTTTTGTGTGCCTGACTGCCCCATGACGGCTTCCTATTACAAAACGTCACTGTAATGAGCTCGGCTTCAATTTTTTCGTGATGGAACACTCTTAAAGTTCTTTTTATACCCCCGTGCAGCAGTAAATCTTCTAAATAAATATATTTCGTGAAAATTTTAAAGCGTTCTGACGTGTCACTCTTTTTATTATTTTTAGGGTATACATTTTTTCCAGAGGTAACAAATCAACTTCCCTTCTTTTGCACCTTATTTTCTTTTTAGAGGTCCTTCACTTCGCTGTCTTTATGGATCGGTTAGCTTTACGTTTCATTCATCTATGTTTTTTTTTCTTGTTTTCATTGCAAGTCTTCCTTAACCCCTTCAGTACCATGACGCGTTTTCATATAAGTTCTGCTTACTATTTGGTGATTTTACAGAGCTCTAGAAACTCATGTGGAGATTAGAACAGTGAAGACTCCGGCCATTAATCTTCTGCCATCCATAGACCCTCCCTAATGTCAATAAAATGGTCATAATCGTAGACAAACCTCTGAGTAAAAATGTGTCCCAGTATTAAAGGGGTTAATATTTCTTCTGCTTAGATTATTTGCCTTCTTTTACTTCTTTTAAATACGTATAGGCAGATTTAAAATATTCTAATTAGATGTATCACACTTTTTAGCTATGTATATTTTCCAGAGGTTACAAATTGCACCCTTTTCTTTTATTTTCTTTCTTTTTGTCTCAAGAGCTTTTTCTTAGAGACTCATTGCTTCTTCATTATTTGCCTCTTTATAATATCTTGGAAGTGTCTAACCTTTCCTTAATTTGTAATACTCAGCCTGCTTTCCCTTTTTCTTTTACTTTTCCTGGTTTTCTCGGTGAGTTTTTCTAAATTTTCTGAAACTTACCCCTTTTGTTTTCAGTTGCTTTGGTTAATTTTTCTACATATCTTTTCCTGGCATAACAAATCAACCACTATTCCCACTTTTATTCACAGAGTCCTTTTTTTCTCAAATTTTAGAAGCCCTTCACTTTCCACTCATTATTCGCTCTTTGGGATGCCTTTTGGACTTCTAAAGACCGCGCACACAATTATTGGTTCCCGCGCCTCGCTTTCCCAGCCCGCCCTGGAGACGCCGCGTGTGAAGAGCGCTCGTTAGTCTGTCAGCGGTCGAAAATGAAGGAAACTGCAAGAATCTTTTGGGACCTAGAATAGCGGAAGCAATAAACATGAAGGAGAGGGAGGAGGGGGAGACAGGGAGAGGAATGGAGTAAGGGAAGGTGAGGCAGGAAGAGGAGAGAGGGACACAGGAAGGGAGAGGGTGGCAGAGGGGCTTGAGGGAGAGGGAAGATTGCAGGTTGGCAGGAGTAACAGTAGTGGTAGGAGGAGGAGGAGGAAGAAGAGTAGTAGGTGAGGAGATGGAAATGACAGTACTGGATTGATAGTGATAGTAATAGTAGTAATAAGAGTAGTAGTGGTAGTAGTAGGAGTAGCAGGAGGAGGAGGAAGATATACGAGAGAGAGAGAGAGAGAGAGAGAGAGAGAGAGAGAGAGAGAGAGAGAGAGAGAGAGAGAGAGAGAGAGAGAGAGAGAGAGAGAGAGAGAGAGAGAGAGAGAGAGAGAGAGAGAGAGAGAGAGAGAGAGAGAGAGAGAGAGAGAGAGAGAGAGAGAGAGAGAGAGAGAGAGAGAGAGAGAGAGAGAGAGAGAGACTAGGACCAAAAGTAGAAACAGGTACTTAGGACTTAGGAATGACAGAAGTAGTAGTAGTAGTAGTAGTAGTAGTAGTAGTAGTAGTAGTAGTAGTAGTAGTAGTAGTAGTAGTAGTAGTAGTAGTAGTAGTAGTAGTAGCAGTAGTAGTAGTAATAGCAGAAGTAGAAGTAGAAATAGAAATAGAAGTAGTAGAAGTAGAAGTAGTAATAGCACTAGAAGTAGAAGTAGAAGTAGTAGTAGTAGTAGTAATAGCAGCAGCAGCAGCAGCAGGTGACATACGAGTGACAGAAGCCAATTAACAACAGGAAGAGCAGTGGCAGTAGCAGAAGGAATTCAGTGGTGACAGGAACACTGGTAGTAATAGTAGTAGTAGTAGTAGTAGTAGTAGCAGTAGCAGCAGCAGTAGCAGCAGTAGTAGTAGTAGTGGTGGTGGTGGTGGTGGTGACGGTGGCGGTGGTGGTGGTGATGGATGCTGATGATACGAAGGCAAGACGTTGTGGTGGATGGCGGGACGGTAGTGGTGGTAGTAGTGGAGGGAGAGAGAGGAAGGCATCTCTAAGGAAATAAGGAGGGAGGGATGGAAGGAAGGACGGAAGGAAGGAAGGAAGGAAGGAAGGAAGGAAGGAATGTCGGTAAGGAGGGAAGGAGGGTTACAGCGTGGCATTGAAGGATGGCAGGGGGTGTAGCGATGGTGTAGTAAATGTTAGTGATAGTAGATGGTGTCGATTGCACTTGTGGACGATAAATTATGATGGTGAAAGTGGAGGCGGGGACGGGAGAGTAAGTAGAAGGGGTGAAGAATAAGTAGGCGTAGTACAATAGAAGTAGAAATTATGGGTGAAGTGGCTTGTGAATGTGGAATCTTAAGAGTAAAAAGAAACAGCAATTACAAGAAATGAAAGTAGAAAAAGTAGAAACAAGTGAAGATAACAAAAGAAAAAGAAAACACACGATTAGAAGAACTGTTTTTTTTTTTGTAGGTTAGCTAGCAAACAAAAAAAAAAAGTGACTGGAATCTTAAAAAAAAAAAAAAAAAAAAACAATTAAGAGAAGATGGAAACAGAAAAAGTAGAAACAAGTGAAGATAACAAAAAGAAAACAAACGATTAGGAAAATAAACTAACAGTGAATTAGACAAAAAAAAAAAAAAAAAACAGACAAAGAATAGAAAAAAAAAAACACAAACAACACAAAACCAGGTGGAGTAGGGAGATAAATAACAACAGCAGTAAATATGTAGAAGAGGCGAGGATGGTTGGCGCGCACGGTACCTTCAGTAGAAATAGTAGCAGCAATGAACCGTAGACAGGTAGAGGAAGGGTCGCTATAACAAGGTGACAGAGGTAGTAAAAGTGAGAGTAGTGAGAGAGTGAGAGTAGAAAAGGGTGGTAAAAGCCTGAGTGATACGCCCATAACAATACAAAGGGCGTTGGGGAGAATGTTAGGAAGGCCAGAGGGGTCATAGGTGATGGCGCAGGAATGGAAGACACTACGTTACGCTACGGAGGGTATAGCAGGTGTTAGGGACGTGTTAGGGACGTGTTAGGTAGGGTAGAGAGATCACAAATAAGAATGTAAAGGTGCAGAAGACTATGACAGGTTAGAAAGATGTTAGTGACGTGTTAGAAAGAATAAATAGATCACAAATAAGAGGGGAAAGGTGAATGTATGTTTAGGACAGTGTTAATGTGTTAGAAAGGTTAGAAGTGATGCAGGTGAGGAGGTAACAGTGGGAGAAACTATACTATTATGTACATAGATAAAGAGACATACGCACAGGCGTGGATAGGAAGGTAAATAAAGGCTATAGAAATGATTTAGGAGACAGATGTGATGGTAGAAGCAATACAGACGCTGGAAAAGGATTGAAAACTGGAACCAATGGGAGAGAAGGACAATATGGAACAATACAATGAAATAATGGTGTGGAATTTGATAGAGTAACAGAAAGGTGGGAGTGATTGTCGAAACGGGGAAATAGAAAGAAGAAATAGAGAGAAATGGATGGAAATAGCGAAGAAAAGTAAAAAAGTAAAAAAAAAACAGGGAAGAAACGAAGGAAAACTGAAAAGCAAGTGGCAAAAAAGAAAAACCGATATAACAATACGTAAGATGAAAAAAAGAACAAAAGAGAAGCAGAAGAAAGAAGAATAAGAGAAACTGGACGAAACAGCAGAGGGAAAACGACGAAAAATTAAGGAAAAAAAGGGAGAAAAGGGCAAGAAGAGGCGGTGGTAGTAGCGGTAGCGATGGTGGTGGTGGTGGTGGTGGTGTGGTGGTGGAAGCGAGGCTGGAGAAGTAAATTTTACACTGAAATACATAACCCACATCCTCTTCCTCCTCCTCCTCCTCCTCCTCCTCCACCTCTTCCCGCTGCCGCTCCACTTCCCACTAAAGTTGAAGAAGCGAGGGAGGAGAAGATGATGATGATGAATAAAAAATAGGTAATAAATAAGCAAATTAAGAAAGGCAAATAGCACCTTCTCGCACTAAAGGCAGCCATTTCATCCGTCACGTCCAGCTCAGTGAGACGCGAAGCTTTCATAGGCGTGGCATAAATTTTAGGCCTACGTATTATAAATTGGAATCTTAGTGCTGGAAATAACCGCAAGGAAAGGGGAAATATGAAAAAAGGAAGATTTCTTTGTGATTTTTAAGAGTTTTTGTGTTTTTTTTATTCATATTTTATTCGTTCATAAGCGTGGCATAAATTTTAGGCCTATGTATTATAATTTGACGTCTTAATGCTGGAAATAACCGCGAGGAAAGGGAAAATATGAAAAAAAGGCAGATTTCTTTATGATTTCTATGAGTTTTTGTGTTTTCTTTATTCATATTTCATTCATTCATAGATATGACTTAGATTTTAGGCCTATGCGTGATAATTTGATATTTTTCTAGTTTTCTAGTGGGAAAAAAGGTAAATTTGATACTTTCTATGATTTTTTTTAGTTGAGATTTCCTGTTTTTTTTCAATATTTTTTTTTCCATTAGTGTTTTCATGAGCGCATTATAAGTTGACATTTAAATGCTGGGAAATTAACTGCAAGGAAAGGAAAAGAAAGAGAAAAAGTTAAGGTCTGGCATTTTTCATATTTCCTTCAGTTTGAGTGTTTCTTCCATATTTCTTCTTATTTTTCCCTTCATTATTTTCATAGGTCTATTAAAACTTAACATCTGAACACTGGAAATAACCACAGAGAGAGAGAGAGAGAGAGAGAGAGAGAGAGAGAGAGAGAGAGAGAGAGAGAGAGAGAGAGAGAGAGAGAGAGAGAGAGAGAGAGAGAGAGAGAGAGAGAGTAAATGAACGAAAACGAAAAAAAAAGACGAAACAGAAATACCATAATTTTTCACGATTTTTCCTTGGGTTGTCACGTATTATCATTATCTTCATTGGTGTATTAAAAATTAACATATGCACACTGAAAATAACAACGAGAGAAAAAAAAATAAAATGAACAAAAACGAAAAAAAGACAGAAATTTCATAATCTTTTACGTTTTCTGCTTGGATTGCCACTTATTATCATTTTTATAGGTGTATTAAGATTTAACCACGGGAGAGAGAGAGAGAGAGAGAGAGAGAGAGAGAGAGAGAGAGAGAGAGAGAGAGAGAGAGAGAGAGAGAGAGTAATGAACGAAAACGAAAAAAAAAGACGAAACAGAATTCTCATAATTTTTCACGTTTTTCCCTTGGATTGTCACATATTATCATTATTTTCACATTTTCCTCCTTCAGTAGAGTGAGTGAAGCGAGTGAGCGAGGCAGGAATGCATAACGAACAACTTAGCATGACTAATCACCATTATTCATATTCTCGCGGGACACACACCAACACCACCCAACACAGAAAAAAATTACCAATATTCTCATTTTTTCTTTATCTCTCTCTCTCTCTCTCTCTGAAATTCTTAATGTTTTACTAAAGTTACAGGAACTCAGGATTGAATCGGCAGGAAACTGATTCATGGAAAGAGAGAGAGAGAGAGAGAGAGAGAGAGAGAGAGAGAGAGAGAGAGAGAGAGAGAGAGAGAGAGAGAGAGAGAGAGAGAAATCACCACCTTAACAATGAAACAGGAAACAATACATCTAACCCATCTCTCTCTCTCTCTCTCTCTCTCTCTCTCTCTCTCTCCTCTCTCTCCTCAACCACACTTATGCTTTATTGCAAAACTCCTGTACAACTTGATAGAGAGAGGCTCTTTCACTTCCCTTGCCTTCCCTTCCCTTGCCTTGCCTTGCCTCGCCCCCTTCCCCCAAAACCAGAGTCTCGTGCAATAAAGTCGAGGATCTACAGTTTTCCTAAGGCCCACGACCCCTGAGGATGCTAGGGGCCCATGTGGTAGTCTCCCCTGTGCTCCCTCCCTTCGTTCTCCCCCACCCAGACGTTCCTCTCTCTGCTCTTCTCTCTCTTAGCTTTCCTTCCTCCCTGAACCATCCAACCTCCATTCCACCTCTCTCCCTCCCTCCCGATCTCTCTTAGCGTTCCTCCCACCGTACTTACTTCTCTCCCTCTCTCATCCTTCCCTACCTTCCTCCCATCTCTCCCTCCCTCCCTCCCGTCTTGTCTTGAGGAAGCCCGAAGGGAGAACAGGGAGGTGGTTCTGCTTTAGGGAAGGGAAAGGAAGGGAGAGGGAAGAGAGAAGGAAGAAAGAGGGAAGGGAGAGGAAGGGAGAGGAAGGGAGGAAGAGATACATGAATGCAGATGGTAAGGAGGTTAAGGGAGGGAAGGGAAGGTAATGGAGGGAAAGACATGGAGGAAGGAAAGAAGGAAGGAAGGAAGGAGAAGGAGGAGAAGAAAGGAAGAGAGAAGGAAGAGAAGGGGAAGGCAGATGGTAAGGAGGTGAAGGAGGGAAGGAGAGAGAGAGAGAGAGAGAGAGAGAGAGAGAGAGAGAGAGAGAGAGAGAGAGAGAGAGAGAGAGAGAGAGAGAGAGAGAGAGAGAGAGAGAGAGAGAGAGAGAGAGAGAGAGAGAGAGAGAGAGAGAGAGAGAGAGAGAGAGAGAGAGAGAGAGAGAGAGAGAGAGAGAGAGAGAGAGAGAGAGAGAGAGAGAGAGAGAGAGAGAGAGAGAGAGAGAGAGAGAACATGGACACACCCAAATGTGACAAATAAAAACAAAGAGTAAAATGGACAAAAGGAAAGAAAAAAGAAAGAAAGAATAAGAAAAAGAGATGAATAAATGGAGAAAACTCACGTGTTACGACTCTGAATAGGACAAGGGGAGGGGAAAAAAATAGGACAAGAGAGGGAGAAAAAAATAGGAGAGATATGCTTCGAAGGGCACACTTAAAAATATAAAAGAAAACGGCTGTAGAGAGAAAAAGAAAACGAAAAACGGGCGACGGAACAGGTAACGAAACACATGTAGTAATAACGAGACAGGTGAGAGAGAGAGAGAGAGAGAGAGAGAGAGAGAGAGAGAGAGAGAGAGAGAGAGAGAGAGAGAATTTATCACCACACAAAACGCATGTAATCACTCAAAGCCAAAGAACGATAATTAAATATATTTCAACGCTTACGAATTGAGAGAGAGAGAGAGAGAGAGAGAGAGAGAGAGAGAGAGAGAGAGAGAGAGAGAGAGAGACGGGGGCACCTTTCATAAAAAACAAGAGAGAAATGGGAGGGAATAATACGTAGAAGCATTCA